>NW_027463519.1:0-78299 GCF_050947455.1 Rhinoderma darwinii
CGTGTAACTTCTGCGTTCTGACGAGAGCAGGCACATTCAGCTTAGAATGGCCATTGACGTTCAATGCTTTAATCCATAGTCCTATTTAATCTATTCTGAAACAAAATCTAAACGACATAATAAAAAGTCAACCGCACCACGGATTCCCAGACAGTCTCCCACACTGGTACTAGCGAGGCCTTAAGCTGTGTAACTTCTGCGATCTGACGAGAGCAGGCACATTCAGCTTAGAATGGCCATTGACATTAAATGCTTTAATCCATAGTCCTTTTTAATCGATTGTGAAACAAAATCTAAACGACATAATAAAAAGTCAACCGCACCACGGATTCCCAGACAGTCTCCCACACTGGTACTAGCGAGGCCTTAAGCTGTGTAACTTCTGCGATCTAACAAGAGCAGGCACATTCAGCTTAGAATGGCCATTGACATTAAATACTTTAATCCATAGTCCTTTTTAATCGATTGTGAAACAAAATCTAAATGACATAATAAAAAGTCAACCGCACCACAGATTCCCAGACAGTCTCCCACAATGGTACTAGCGAGGCCTTAAGCTGTGTAACTTCTGCGATCTGACGAGAGCAGGCACATTCAGCTTAGAATGGCCATTGACATTAAAAGCCTTAATCCATAGTCCTATTTAATCTATTGTGAAACAAAATCTAAACAACATAATAAAAAGTCAACCTCACCACGGATTCCCAGACAGTCTCCCACACTGGTACTAGCAAGGCCTTAAGCTGTGTAACTTCTGCGATCTGACGAGAGCAGGGACATTCAGCTGAGAATGGCCATTGACATTAAATGCTTTAATCCATAGTCCTTTTTAATCGATTGTGAAACAAAATCTAAACGACATAATAAAAATTCAACCGCGCCACGGATTCCCAGACAGTCTCCCACACTGGTACTAGCGAGGCCTTAAGCTGTGTAATTTCTGCGATCTGACGAGAGCAGGCACATTCAGCTTAGAATGGCCATTGACATTAAATGCTTTAATCCATAGTCCTATTTAATCTATTGTGAAACAAAATCTAAACGACATAATAAAAAGTCAACCGCACCACGGATTCCCATACACTGCTACTAGCGAGGCCTTAAGCTGTGTAACTTCTGCGATCTGACGAGAGCAGGCACATTCAGCTTAGAATGGCCATTGACATTAAATGCTTTAATCCATAGTCCTTTTTAATCGATTGTGAAACAAAATCTAAAAAACATAATAAAAATTCAACCGCACCACGGATTCCCAGACAGTCTCCCACACTGGTACTAGCGAGGCCTTAAGCTGTGTAACTTCTGCGATCTGACGAGAGCAGGCACATTCAGCTTAGAATGGCCATTGACGTTAAATGCTTTAATCCATAGTCCTATTTCATCTATTGTGAAACAAAATCTAAACGACATAATAAAAAGTCAACCGCACCACGGATTCCCAGACAGTCTCCCACACTGGTACTAGCAAGGCCTTAAGCTGTGTAACTTCTGCGATCTGACGAGAGGAGGCACATTCAGCTTAGAATGGCCATTGACATTAAATGCTTTAATCCATAGTAATTTTTAATCGATTGTGAAACAAAATCTAAACGACATAATAAAAAGGCAACCGCACCACGGATTCCCAGACAGTCTCCCACACTGGTACTTGCGAGGCCTTAAGCTGTGTAACTTCTGCGATCTGACGAGAGCAGGGACATTCAGCTTAGAATGGCCATTGACATTAAATGCTTTAATCCATAGTCCTTTTTAATCGATTGTGAAACAAAATCTAAACGACATAATAAAAATTCAACCGCACCACGGATTCCCAGACAGTCTCCCACACTGGTACTAGCGAGGCCTTAAGCTGTGTAACTTCTGCGTTCTGACGAGAGCAGGCACATTCAGCTTAGAATGGCCATTGACGTTCAATGCTTTAATCCATAGTCCTATTTAATCTATTGTGAAACAAAATCTAAACGACATAATAAAAAGTCAACCGCACCACGGATTCCCAGACAGTCTCCCACACTGGTACTAGCGAGGCCTTAAACTGTGTAACTTCTGCGATCTGATGAGAGCAGCCACATTCAGCTTAGAATGGCCATTGACGTTAAAAGCTTTAATCCATAGTCCTATTTAATCTATTGTGAAACAAAATCTAAACGACATAATAAAAAGTCAACCGCACCACGGATTCCCAGACAGTCTCCCACACTGGTACTAGCAAGGCCTTAAGCTGTGTAACTTCTGCGATCTGACAAGAGCAGGCACATTCAGCTTAGAATGGCCATTGACATTAGATGCTTTAATCCATAGTCCTTTTTAATAGATTGTGAAACAAAATCTAAACGACATAATAAAAAGTCAACCGCACCACGGATTCCCAGACAGTCTCCCACAATGGTACTAGCGAGGCCTTAAGCTGTGAAACTTCTGCGATCTGACGAGAGCAGGCACATTCAGCTCAGAATGGCCATTGACATTATATGCTTTAATCCATAGTCCTTTTTAATCGACTGTGAAACAAATCTAAACGACATAATAAAAAGTCAACCGCACCTCGGATTCCCAGACAGTCTCTCACACTCGTACTAGCGAGGCCTTAAGCTGTGTAACTACTGAGATCTGACGAGAGCAGGCACATGCAGCTTAAAATGGGCATTGACATTAAATGCTTTAATCCATAGTCCTTTTTAATCGACTGTGAAACAAATCTAAACGACATAATAAAAAGTCAACCGCACCTCGGATTCCCAGACAGTCTCTCACACTCGTACTAGCGAGGCCTTAAAGTGTTTTATATCTGCAATTTGACGAGAAAAGGCACATTTAAGCTTAGAATGGCTATTAACTTTTAAAGCTTTAGTCTATTTTTATTTTTAAACAATTGTGAAACAAATTCTAAACGACATAATAAAAAGTCAACAGCACCACGGAAGCCCAGAAAGTCTCCCACACTGGTACTAGCGAGGTGTTAAAATGTTATTCATCTGCGATTTGATGAGAAAGGGCACATTTCAGCTAAGAAAAGCCATTAACTTTTAAACTTTAGTTTATTATTATTTTTAATCGATTGTGAAACAAATTCTAAACGACATAATAAAAAGTCAACCGCACCACGGATTCCCAGACAGTCTCCCACACTGGTACTAGCAAGGCCTTAAGCTGTGTAACTTCTGCGATTTGACGAGATCAGGCACATTCAGCTTAGAATGGCCATTGACATTAGATGCTTTAATCCATAGTCCTTTTTAATCGATTGTGAAACAAAATCTAAACGACCTAATAAAAAGTCAACCGCACCACGGATTCCCAGACAGTCTCTCACACTCGTACTAGCGAGGCCTTAAAGTGTTATATATCTGCGATTTGACGAGAAAAGGCACATTTAAGCTTAGAATGGCTATTAACTTTTAAAGCTTTAGTCTACTTTTATTTTTAATCGATTGTAAACAAATTCTAAACGACATAATAAAAAGTCAACCGCACCACGTATACCCAGACTGTCTCCCACACTGGTACTAGCGATGCCTTAAGCTGTGTAACTTCTGCAATCTGACGAGAGCAGGCACATTCATCTTAGAATGACCATTGACTTTAAAAGCCTTAATCCATAGTCCTATTTAATCTATTGTGAAACAAAATCTAAACGACATAATAAAAAGGCAACCGCACCACGGATTCCCAGACAGTCTCCCACACTGGTACTAGCGAGGCCTTAAGCTGTGTAACTTCTGCGATCTGACGAGAGCAGGCACATTCAGCTTAGAATGGCCATTGACTTTAAAAGCTTTAATCCATAGTCCTATTTAATCTATTGTGAAACAAAATCTAAACAACATAATAAAAAGTCAACCGCACCACGGATTCCCAGACAGTCTCCCACACTGGTACTAGCGAGGCTTTAAGCTGTGTAACTTCTGCGATCTGACGAGAGCAGGGACATTCAGCTTAGAATGGCCATTGACATTAAATGCTTTAATCCATAGTCCTTTTTAATCGATTGTGAAACAAAATCTAAACGACATAATAAAAATTCAACCGCACCACGGATTCCCAGACAGTCTCCCACACTGGTACTAGCGAGGCCTTAAGCTGTGTAACTTCTGCGATCTGACGAGAGCAGGCACATTCAGCTTAGAATGGCCATTGACGTTAAATGCTTTAATCCATAGTCCTATTTAATCTATTGTGAAACAAAATCTAAACGACATAATAAAAAGTCAACCGCAACACAGATTCCCAGACAGTCTCCCACACTGGTACTAGCGAGGCCTTAAGTTGTGTAACTTCTGCGATCTGACGAGAGCAGGCACATTCAGCATAGAATGGCCATTGACATTAAATGCTTTAATCCATAGTCCTTTTTAATCGATTGTGAAACAAAATCTAAACGACATAATAAAAAATCAACCGCACCACGGATTCCCAGACAGTCTCCCACACTGGTACTAGCGAGGCATTAAGCTGTGTAACTTCTGCGATCTGACGAGAGCAGGGACATTCAGCTTAGAATGGCCATTGACATTAAATGCTTTAATCCATAGTCCTTTGTAATCGATTGTGAAACAAAATCGAAACGACATAATAAAAATTCAACCGCACCACGGATTCCCAGACAGTCTCCCACGCTGGTACTAGCGAGGCCTTAAGCTATGTAACTTCTGCGATCTGACGAGAGCAGGCACATTCAGCTTAGAATGGCCATTGACGTTAAAAGCTTTAATCCATAGTCCTATTTAATCTATTGTGAAACAAAATCTAAACGACATAATAAAAAGACAACCGCACCACGTATTCCCAGACAGTCTCCCACACTGGTACTAGCGAGGCCTTGGGCTGTGTAACTTCTGCAATCTGACGAGAGCAGGCACATTTAGCTTAGAATGGCCATTGACAATAACTGCTTTAATCCATAGTCCTATTTAATCTATTGTGAAACAAATTCTAAATGACAATAAAAAGTCAACAGCACCACGGAAGCCCAGAAAGTCTCCCACACTGGTACTAGCGAGGTGTTAAAGTGTTATTCATCTGCGATTTGACGAGAAAAGGCACATTTCAGCTAAGAATAGCCATTAACTTTTAACACTTTAGTTTATTATTATTTTTAATCGATTGTGAAACATATTCTAAACGACATAATAAAAAGTCAACCGCACCATGGATTCCCAGACAGTCTCCCACACTGGTACTAGCGAGGCCTTAAGCTGTGTAACTTCTGCGATCTGATGAGAGCAGGCACATTCAGCTTAGAATGGCCATTGACAATAACTGCTTTAATCCATAGTCCTATTTAATCTATTGTGAAACATAATCTAAACGACACAATAAAAAGTCAACCGCACCACGGATTCCCAGACAGTCTCCCACACAGGTACTAGCGAGGCCTTAAGCTGTGTAACTTCTGCGATCTGACGAGAGCAGGCACATTCATCTGAGAATGGCCATTGACATTAAATGCTTTAATCCATAGTCCTTTTTAATCGATTGTGAAACAAAATCTAAACGACATAATAAAAAGTCAACCGCACCACGGATTCCCAGACAGTCTCCCACACTGGTACTAGCGAGGCCTTAAGCTGTGTAACTTCTGCGACCTGACGAGAGCAGGCACATTCAGCTTAGAATGGCCATTGACATTAAAAGCTTTAATCCATAGTCCTATTTAATCTATTGTGAAACAAAATCTAAATGACATAATAAAAAGTCAACCGCACCACGGATTCCCTGACAGTCTCCCACACCGGTACTAGCGAGGCCTTAAGCTGTGTAACTTCTGCGATCTGACGAGAGCAGGGACATTCAGCTTAGAATGGCCATTGACTTTAAATGCTTTAATCCATAGTCCTTTTTAATCGATTGTGAAGCAAAATCTAAACGACATAATAAAAAGTCAACCGCACCACGGATTCCCAGACAGTCTCCCACACTGGTACTAGCGAGGCCTTAAACTGTGTAACTTCTGCGATCTGATGAGAGCAGCCACATTCAGCTTAGAATGGCCATTGACATTAAATGCTTTAATCCATAGTCCTTTTTAATCGATTGTGAAACAAATCTAAACGACAATAAAAAGTCAACCGCACCTCGGATTCCCAGACAGTCTCTCACACTCGTACTAGCGAGGCCTTAAAGTGTTTTATATCTGCGATTTGATGAGAAAAGGCACATTTAAGCTTAGAATGGCTATTAACTTTTAAAGCTTTAGTCTATTTTTATTTTTTAACAATTGTGAAACAAATTCTAAACGACATAATAAAAAGTCAACAGCACCACGGAAGCCTAGAAAGTCTCCCACACTGGTACTAGCGAGGTGTTAAAGTGTTATTCATCTGCGATTTGACGAGAAAAGGCACATTTCAGCTAAGAATAGCCATTAACTTTTAAAGCTTTAGTTTATTATTATTTTTAATTGATTGTGAAACAAATTCTAAACGACATAATAAAAAGTCAACCGCACCACGGATTCCCAGACAGTCTCCCACACTGGTACTAGCGAGGCCTTAAGCTGTGTAACTTCTGCGATCTGACGAGAGCAGGCACATTCAGCTTAGAATGGCCATTGACGTTAAATGCTTTAATCCATAGTCCTTTTTAATCGATTGTGAAACAAAATCTAAACGACCTAATAAAAAGTCAACCGCACCACGGATTCCCAGACAGTCTCTCACACTCGTACTAGCGAGGCCTTAAAGTGTTATATATCTGCGATTTGACGAGAAAAGGCACATTTAAGCTTAGAATGGCTATTAACTTTTAAAGCTTTAGTCTATTTTTATTTTTAATCGATTGTAAACAAATTCTAAACGACATAATAAAAAGTCAACCGCACCACGGATACCCAGACTGTCTCCCACACTGGTACTAGCGATGCCTTAAGCTGTGTAACTTCTGCGATCGGACGAGAGCAGGCACATTCAGCTTAGAATGGCCATTGACATTAAATGCTTTAATCCATAGTCCTATTTAATCTATTGTGAAACAAAATCTAAACGACATAATAAAAAGGCAACCGCACCACGGATTCCCAGACAGTCTCCCACACCGGTACTAGCGAGGCCTTAAGCTGTGTAACTTCTGCGATCTGACGAGAGCAGGCACATTCAGCTTAGAATGGCCATTGACTTTAAAAGCCTTAATCCATAGTCCTATTTAATCTATTGTGAAACAAAATCTAAACAACATAATAAAAAGTCAACCGCACCACGGATTCCCAGACAGTCTCCCACACTGGTACTAGCGAGGCTTTAAGCTGTGTAACTTCTGCGATCTGACGAGAGCAGGGACATTCAGCTTAGAATGGCCATTGACATTAAATGCTTTAATCCATAGTCCTTTTTAATCGATTGTGAAACAAAATCTAAACGACATAATAAAAATTCAACCGCACCACGGATTCCCAGACAGTCTCCCACACTGGTACTAGCGAGGCCTTAAGCTGTGTAACTTCTGCGATCTGACGAGAGCAGGCACATTCAGCTTAGAATGGCCATTGACGTTAAATGCTTTAATCCATAGTCCTATTTAATCTATTGTGAAACAAAATCTAAACGACATAATAAAAAGTCAACCGCAACACAGATTCCCAGACAGTCTCCCACACTGGTACTAGCGAGGCCTTAAGCTGTGTAACTTCTGCGATCTGACGAGAGCTGGCACATTCAGCTTAGAATGGCCATTGACATTAGATGCTTTAATCCATAGTCCTTTTTAATCGATTGTGAAACAAAATCTAAACGACATAATAAAAAGTCAACCGCACCACAGATTCCCAGACAGTCTCCCACACTGGTACTAGCGAGGTATTAAGTCGTGTAACTTCTGCGATCTGACGAGAGCAGGGACACTCAGCTTAGAATGGCCATTGACATTAAATGCTTTAATCCATAGTCCTTTTTAATCGATTGTGAAACAAAATCTAAACGACATAATAAAAATTCAACCTCACCACGGATTCCCAGACAGTCTCCCACGCTGGTACTAGCGAGGCCTTAAGCTGTGTAACTTCTGCGATCTGACGAGAGCAGGCACATTCAGCTTAGAATGGCCAATGACGATAAATGCTTTAATCCATAGTCCTATTTAATCTATTGTGAAACAAAATCTAAACAACATAATAAAAAGACAACCGCACCACGTATTCCCAGACAGTCTCCCACACTGGTACTAGCGAGGTGTTAAAGTGTTATTCATCTGCGATTTGACGAGAAAAGGCACATTTCAGCTAAGAATAGCCATTAACTTTTAACACTTTAGTTTATTATTATTTTTAATCGATTGTGAAACAAAATCTAAACGACATAATAAAAAGTCAACCGCACCACGGATTCCCAGACAGTCTCCCACACAGGTACTAGCGAGGCCTTAAGCTGAGTAACTTCTGCGCTCTGACGAGAGCAGGCACATTCATCTGAGGATGGCCATTGACATTAAATGCTTTAATCCATAGTCCTTTTTCATCGATTGTGAAACAAAATCTAAACGACATAATAAAAAGTCAACCGCACCACGGATTCCCAGACAGTCTCCCACACTGGTACTAGCGAGGCCTTAAACTGTGTAACTTCTGCTATCTGACGAGAGCAGGCACATTCAGCTTAGAATGGCCATTGACATTAAATGCTTTAATCCATAGTCCTTTTTAATCGATTGTGAAACAAATCTAAACGACAATAAAAAGTCAACCGCACATCGGATTCCCAGACAGTCTCTCACACTCGTACTAGCGAGGCCTTAAAGTGTTTTATATCTGCGATTTGATGAGAAAAGGCACATTTAAGCTTAGAATGGCTATTAACTTTTAAAGCTTTAGTCTATTTTTATTTTTAAACAATTGTGAAACAAATTCTAAACGACATAATAAAAAGTCAACAGTACCACGGAAGCCCAGAAAGTCTCCCACACTGGTACTAGCGAGGTGTTAAAGTGTTATTCATCTGCGATTTGACGAGAAAAGGCACATTTCAGCTAAGAATAGCCATTAACTTTTAAAGCTTTAGTTTATTATTATTTTTAATTGATTGTGAAACAAATTCTAAACGTCATAATAAAAAGTCAACCGCACCATGGATTCCCAGACAGTCTCCCACACTGGTACTAGCGAGGCCTTAAGCTGTGTAACTTCTGCAATCTGACGAGAGCAGGCACATTCAGCTTAGAATGGCCATTGACAATAACTGAGTTAATCCATAGTCCAATTTAATCTATTGTGAAAAAAAATATAAACGACATAATAAAAGGTCAACTGCCCCACTGATTCCCAGACAGTCTCCCACACTGGTACTAGCGAGGTCTTAAGCTGTGTAACTTCTGCGATCTGACAAGAGCAGGCACATTCAGCTTAGAATGGCCATTGACAATAACTGCGTTAATCCATAACCCTTTTTAATCGATTGTGAAACAAAATCTAAACGACATAATAAAAAGTCAACCGCTCCACGGATTCCCAGACAGTCTCCCACACTGGTACTAGCGAGGCCTTAAGCTATGTAACTTCAGCGATCTGACGAGAGCAGGCACATTCAGCTTAGAATGGCCATTGACATTAAATGCTTTAATCCATAGTCCTTTTTAATCGATTGTGAAACAAAATCTAAACGACATAATAAAAAGTCAACCGCTCCACGGATTCCCAGACAGTCTCCCACACTGGTACTAGTGAGGCCTTAAGCTGTGTAACTTCTGCGAGCTGACGAGAGCAGGCACATTCAGCTTAGAATGGCCATTGACATTAAATGCTTTAATCCATAGTCCTTTTTAATAGATTGTGAAACAAAATCTAAACGACATAATAAAAAGTCAACCGCACCACGGATTCCCAGACAGTCTCCCACACTGGTACTAGCGAGGCCTTAAGCTGTGTAACATCTGCGATCTGATGAGAGCAGGCACCTTCAGCTTAGAATGGCCATTGACATTAAATGCATTAATCCATAGTCCTTTTTAATCGATTGTGAAACAAAATCTAGACAACCTAATAAAAAGTCAACCGCACCACGGATTCCCAGACAGTGTCTCACACTCGTACTAGCGAGGCCTTAAAGTGTTATATATCTGCGATTTGACGAGAAAAGGCACATTTAAGCTTAGAATGGCTATTAACTTTTAAAGCTTTAGTCTATTTTTATTTTTAATCGATTGTGAAACAAATTCTAAACAACATAATAAAAAGTCAACAGCACCACGGATTCCCAGACAGTCTCCCACACTGGTACTAGCGAGGTGTTAAATTGTTATTCATCTGCGATTTGACGAGAAAAGGCACATTGCAGCTAAGAATGGCCATTAACTTTTAAAGCTTTAGTCTATTATTATTTTTAATCGATTGTAAAACAAATTCTAAACAACATAATAAAAAGTAAACCGCAACACCGATTCGCAGACAGTCTCCCACACTGGTACTAGCAAGGCCTTAAGCTGTGTAACTTCTGCGATCTGACAAGAGCAGGCACAATCAGCTTAGAATGGCCAATGACATTAAATGCTTTAATCCATAGTCCTTTTTAATCGATTGTGAAACAAAATCTAAACGACCTAATAAAAAGTCAACCGCACCACGGATTCCCAGACAGTTTCTCACACTCGTACTAGTGTGGCCTTAAAGTGTTATATATCTGCGATTTGACGAGAAAAGGCACATTTAAGCTTAAAATGGCTATTAACTTTTAAAGCTTTAGTCTATTTTTTTTTTTAAACGATTGTGAAACAAATTCTAAACGACATAATAAAAAGTCAACAGCACCACGGATTCCCAGAAAGTCTCCCACACTGGTACTAGCGAGGTGTTAAAGCGTTATTCATCTGCGATTTGACGAGAAAAGGCACATTTCAGCTAAGAATGGCCATTAACTTTTAAAGCTTTAGTTTATTATTATTTTTAATCGATTGTGAAACAAATTCTAAACAACATAATAAAAAATCAACCGCACCACGGATTACCAGACAGTCTCCCACACTGGTACTAGCGAGGCCTTAAGCTGTGTAACTTCTGCGATCTGACAAGAACAGGCACATTCAGCTTAGAATGGCCATTGACAATAACTGCGTTAATCCATAACCCTTTTTAATCGATTGTGAAACAAAATCTAAACGACATAATAAAGAGTCAACCGCACCACGGATTCCCAGACAGTCTCCCACACTGGTACTAACGAGGTTTTAAGCTGTGTAACTTCTGCGATCTGACGAGAGCAGGCACATTCAGCTTAGAATGGCCATTTACATTAAAAGCTTTAATCCATAGTCCTATTTAATCTATTGTGAAACAAAATCTAAACGACATAATGAAAAGTCAACCGCACCACAGATTCCCAGACAGTCTCCCACACTCGTACTAGCGAGTCCTTAAGCTGTGTAACTTCTGCGATCTGACGAGAGCAGGCACATTCAGCTTAGAATGGCCATTGACATTAAATGCTTTAATCCATAGTCCTTTTTAATCGATTGTAAAACAAAATCTAAACGACATAATAAAAAGTCAACCGTACCACGGATTCCCAGACAGTCTCCCACACTGGTACTAGCGAGGCCTTAAGCTGTGTAAGTTCTGCGATCTGACGAGAGCATGCACATTCAGCTTAGAATGGCCATTGACATTAAATGCTTTAATCCATAGTCCTTTTTAATCGATTGTGAAACAAAATCTAAACGACATAATAAAAAGTCAACCGCACCACGGATTCCCAAACAGTCTCCCACACTGGTACTAGCGAGGCATTAAGCTGTGTAACTTCTGCGATCTGACGAGAGCAGGGACATTCAGCTTAGAATGGCCATTGACATTAAATGCTTTAATCCATAGTCCTTTTTAATCGATTGTGAAACAAAATCTAAACGACATATTAAAAATTCAACCGCACCACGGATTCCCAGACAGTCTCCCACACTGGTACTAGCGAGGCCTTAAGCTGTGTAACTTCTGCGATCTGACGAGAGAAGGCACATTCAGCTTAGAATGGCCAATGGCGATAAATGCTTTAATCCATAGTCCTATTTAATCTATTGTGAAACAAAATCTAAACGACATAATAAAAAGTCAACCGCACCACGGATTCCCAGACAGTCTCCCACACTGGTACTAGCGAGGCCTTGGGCTGTGTAACTTCTGCAATCTGACGAGAGTAGGCACATTTAGCTTAGAATGGCCATTGACTATAACTGCTTTAATCCATAGTCCTATTTAATCTATTGTGAAACAAAATCTATACAACATAATAAAAAGTCAACCGTACCACGGATTCCCAGACAGTCTCCCACAATGGTACTAGCGAGGCCTTAAGCTGTGTAACTTCTGCGATCTGACGAGAGCAGGCACATTCAGCTTAGAATGGCCATTGACATTAAATGCTTTAATCCATAGTCCTTTTTAATAGATTGTGAAACAAAATCTAAACGACATAATAAAAAGTCAACCGCTCCACGGATTCCCAGACAGTCTCCCACACTGGTACTAGCGAGGCCTTAAGCTATGTAACTTCAGCGATCTGACGAGAGCAGGGACATTCAGCTTAGAATGGCCATTGACATTAAATGCTTTAATCCATAGACCTTTTTAATCGATTGTGAAACAAAATCTAAACAACATAATAAAAAGTCAACCGCACCACGGATTCCCAGACAGTCTCCCACACTAATACTAGCGAGGCCTTAAGCTGTGTAACTTCTGCGATCTGACGAGAGCAGGCACATTCAGCTTAGAATGGCCATTGACATTAAATGCTTTAATCCATAGTCCTTTTTAATCGATTGTGAAACAAAATCTAAACGACATAATAAAAAGTCAACCGCACCACGGATTCCCAGACAATCTCCCACACTGGTACTAACGAGGCATTAAGCTGTGTAACTTCTGCGATCTGACGAGAGGAGGCACGTTCAGCTTAGAATGGCCATTGACATTAAATGCTTTAATCCATAGTCCTTTTTAATCGATTGTGAAACAAAATCTAAACGACATAATAAAAAGTCAACCGCACCACGGATTCCCAGACAGTCTCCCACACTGGTACTAGCGAGGCCTTGGGCTGTGTAACTTCTGCAATCTGACGAGAGCAGGCACATTTAGCTTAGAATGGCCATTGACTATAACTGCTTTAATCCATAGTCCTATTTAATCTATTGTGAAACAAAATCTATACAACATAATAAAAAGTCAACCGTACCACGGATTCCCAGACAGTCTCCCACAATGGTACTAGCGAGGCCTTAAGCTGTGTAACTTCTGCGATCTGACGAGAGCAGGCACATTCAGCTTAGAATGGCCATTGACATTAAATGCTTTAATCCATAGTCCTTTTTAATAGATTGTGAAACAAAATCTAAACGACATAATAAAAAGTCAACCGCTCCACGGATTCCCAGACAGTCTCCCACACTGGTACTAGCAAGGCCTTAAGCTATGTAACTTCAGCGATCTGACGAGAGCAGGGACATTCAGCTTAGAATGGCCATTGACATTAAATGCTTTAATCCATAGACCTTTTTAATCGATTGTGAAACAAAATCTAAACAACATAATAAAAAGTCAACCGCACCACGGATTCCCAGACAGTCTCCCACACTAATACTAGCGAGGCCTTAAGCTGTGTAACTTCTGCGATCTGACGAGAGCAGGCACATTCAGCTTAGAATGGCCATTGACATTAAATGCTTTAATCCATAGTCCTTTTTAATCGATTGTGAAACAAAATCTAAACGACATAATAAAAAGTCAACCGCACCATGGATTCCCAGACAATCTCCCACACTGGTACTAACGAGGCATTAAGCTGTGTAACTTCTGCGATCTGACGAGAGGAGGCACATTCAGCTTAGAATGGCCATTGACATTAAATGCTTTAATCCATAGTCCTTTTTAATCGATTGTGAAACAAAATCTAAACGACATAATAAAAAGTCAACCGCACCACGGATTCCCAGACAGTCTCCCACACTGGTACTAGCGAGGCCTTGGGCTGTGTAACTTCTGCAATCTGACGAGAGCAGGCACATTTAGCTTAGAATGGCCATAGACTATAACTGCTTTAATCCATAGTCCTATTTAATCTATTGTGAAACAAAATCTATACAACATAATAAAAAGTCAACCGTACCACGGATTCCCAGACAGTCTCCCACAATGGTACTAGCGAGGCCTTAAGCTGTGTAACTTCTGCGATCTGACGAGAGCAGGCACATTCAGCTTAGAATGGCCATTGACATTAAATGCTTTAATCCATAGTCCTTTTTAATAGATTGTGAAACAAAATCTAAACGACATAATAAAAAGTCAACCGCTCCACGGATTCCCAGACAGTCTCCCACACTGGTACTAGCAAGGCCTTAAGCTATGTAACTTCAGCGATCTGACGAGAGCAGGGACATTCAGCTTAGAATGGCCATTGACATTAAATGCTTTAATCCATAGACCTTTTTAATCGATTGTGAAACAAAATCTAAACAACATAATAAAAAGTCAACCGCACCACGGATTCCCAGACAGTCTCCCACACTAATACTAGCGAGGCCTTAAGCTGTGTAACTTCTGCGATCTGACGAGAGCAGGCACATTCAGCTTAGAATGGCCATTGACATTAAATGCTTTAATCCATAGTCCTTTTTAATCGATTGTGAAACAAAATCTAAACGACATAATAAAAAGTCAACCGCACCACGGATTCCCAGACAATCTCCCACACTGGTACTAACGAGGCATTAAGCTGTGTAACTTCTGCGATCTGACGAGAGGAGGCACATTCAGCTTAGAATGGCCATTGACGTTAAAAGCTTTAATCCATAGTCCTATTTAATCTATTGTGAAACAAAATCTAAACGACATAATAAAAAGTCAACCGCACCACGGATTCCCAGACAGTCTCCCACACTGGTACTAGTGAGGCCTTAAGCTGTGTAACTTCTGCGATCTGACGAGAGCAGGCACATTCAGCTTAGAATGGCCATTGACATTAAATGCTTTAATCCATAGTCCTTTTTAATCGATTGTGAAACAAAATCTAAACGACATAATAAAAAGTCAACCGTACCACGGATTCCCAGACAGTCTCCCACACTGGTACTAGCGAGGCCTTAAGCTGTGTAACTTCTGCGATCTGACGAGAGCAGGCACATTCAGCTTAGAATGGCCATTGACATTAAATGCTTTAATCCATAGTCCTTTTTAATCGATTGTGAAACAAAATGTAAACGACATAATAAAAAGTCAACCGCACCACGGATTCCCAGACAGTCTCCCACACGGGTACTAGCGAGGCATTAAGCTGTGTAACTTCTGCGATCTGACGAGAGCAGGCACATTCAGCTTAGAATGGCCATTGACGTTAAATGCTTTAATCTATAGTCCTATTTAATCTATTGTGAAACAAAATCTAAACAACATAATAAAATGTCAACCGCAACACGGATTCCCAGACAGTCTCCCACACTGGTACTAGCGAGGCCTTAAGCTGTGTAACTTCTGCGATCTGACGAGAGTAGGAACATTCAGCTTGGAATGGCCATTGACATTAAATGCTTTAATCCATAGTCCTTTTTAATCGATTGTAAAACAAAATCTAAACGACATAATAAAAATTAAACTGCACCACGGATTCCAAGACAGTCTCCCACACTGGTACTAGCGAGGCCTTAAGCTGTGTAACTTCTGCGATCTGACGAGAGCAGGCACATTCAGCTTAGAATGGCCATTGACGTTAAATGCTTTAATCCATAGTCCTATTTAATCTATTGTGAAACAAAATCTAAACGACATAAAAAGTCAACCGCACCATGGATTCCCAGACAGTCTCCCACACTGGTACTGGCAAGGCGTTAAGCTGTGTAACTTCTGCGATCTGACGAGAGCAGGGACATTCAGCTTAGAATGGCCATTGACATTAAATGCTTTAATCCATAGTCCTTTTTAATCGATTGTGAAACAAAATCTAAACGACATAATAAAAATTAAACTGCACCACGGATTCCCAGACAGTCTCCCACACTGGTACTAGCGAGGCCTTAAGCTGTGTAACTTCTGCGATCTGACGAGAGCAGGCACATTCAGCTTAGAATGGCCATTGACGTTAAATGCTTTAATCCATAGTCCTATTTAATCTATTGTGAAACAAAATCTAAACGACATAAAAAGTCAACCGCACCATGGATTCCCAGACAGTCTCCCACACTGGTACTGGCAAGGCGTTAAGCTGTGTAACTTCTGCGATCTAACAAGAGCAGGCACATTCAGCTTAGAATGGCCATTGACATTAAATGCTTTAATCCATAGTCCTTTTTAATCGATTGTGAAACAAATTCTAAACGACATAATAAAAAGTCAACCGCACCATGGATTCCCAGACAGTCTCCCACACTGGTACTAGCGAGGCCTTAAACTGTGTAACTTCTGCAATCTGACGAGAACAGGCACATTCAGCTTAGAATGGCCATTGACGTTAAATGCTTTAATCCATAGTCCTATTTAATCTATTGTGAAACAAAATCTAAACGACATAATAAAAAGTCAACCGCACCACGGATTCCCAGACAGTCTCCCACACTGGTACTAGCGAGCCCTTAAGCTGTGTAACTTCTGCGATCTGACGAGAGCAGGCACATTCAGCTTAGAATGGCCATTGACAATAAATGCTTTAATCCATAGTCCTTTTTAATCGATTGTGAAACAAAATCTAAACGACATAATAAAAAGTCAACCGCACCTCGGATTCCCAGACAGTCTCTCACACTCATACTAGCGAGGCCTTAAAGTGTTATATATCTGCGATTTGACGAGAGCAGGCACATTCCGCTTAGAATGGCCATTGACATTAAAAGCCTTAATCCATAGTCCTATTTAATCTATTGTGAAACAAAATCTAAACAACATAATAAAAAGGCAACCGCACCACGGATTCCCAGACAGTCTCCCACACTGGTACTAGCGAGTCCTTAATCTGTGTAACTTCTGCGATCTGACGAGAGCAGGCACATTCAGCTTAGAATGGCCATTGACATTAAATGTTTTAATCCATAGTCCTTTTTAATCGATTGTGAAACAAAATCTAAACGAAATAATAAAAAGTCAACCGCACCACGGATTCCCAGACAGTCTCCCACACTGGTACTAGCGAGGCCTTAAGCTGTGTAACTTCTGCGATCTGACGAGAGCAGGCACATTCAGCTTAGAATGGCCATTGACATTAAATGCTTTAATCCATAGTCCTTTTTAATCGATTGTGAAACAAAATCTAAACGACATAATAAAAAGTCAACCGCACCACGGATTCCCAGACAGTCTCCCACACTGGTACTAGCGAGGCCTTAAGCTGTGTAACTTCTGCGATCTGACGAGAGCAGGTATATTCAGCTTAGAATGGCCATTGACATTAAATGCTTTAATCCATAGTACTTTTTAATCGATTGTGAAACAAAATCGAAACGACATTATAAAAATTCAACCGCACCACGGATTCCCAGACAGTCTCCCACACTGGTACTAGCGAGGCCTTAAGCTGTGTAACTTCTGCGATCTAACGAGAGCAGGCACATTCAGCTTAGAATGGCCATTGACATTAAATTCTTTAATCCATAGTCCTTTTTAATCGATTGTGAAACAAAATCTAAACGACATAAAAAGTCAACCGCACCATGGATTCCCAGACAGTCTCCCACACTGGTACTGGCAAGGCGTTAAGCTGTGTAACTTCTGCGATCTGACGAGAGCAGGGACATTCAGCTTAGAATGGCCATTGACATTAAATGCTTTAATCCATAGTCCTTTTTAATCGATTGTGAAACAAAATCTAAACGACATAATAAAAATTAAACTGCACCACGGATTCCCAGACAGTCTCCCACACTGGTACTAGCGAGGCCTTAAGCTGTGTAACTTCTGCGATCTGACGAGAGCAGGCACATTCAGCTTAGAATGGCCATTGACGTTAAATGCTTTAATCCATAGTCCTATTTAATCTATTGTGAAACAAAATCTAAACGACATAAAAAGTCAACCGCACCATGGATTCCCAGACAGTCTCCCACACTGGTACTGGCAAGGCGTTAAGCTGTGTAACTTCTGCGATCTAACAAGAGCAGGCACATTCAGCTTAGAATGGCCATTGACATTAAATGCTTTAATCCATAGTCCTTTTTAATCGATTGTGAAACAAATTCTAAACGACATAATAAAAAGTCAACCGCACCATGGATTCCCAGACAGTCTCCCACACTGGTACTAGCGAGGCCTTAAGCTGTGTAACTTCTGCAATCTGACGAGAACAGGCACATTCAGCTTAGAATGGCCATTGACGTTAAATGCTTTAATCCATAGTCCTATTTAATCTATTGTGAAACAAAATCTAAACGACATAATAAAAAGTCAACCGCACCACGGATTCCCAGACAGTCTCCCACACTGGTACTAGCGAGCCCTTAAGCTGTGTAACTTCTGCGATCTGACGAGAGCAGGCACATTCAGCTTAGAATGGCCATTGACAATAAATGCTTTAATCCATAGTCCTTTTTAATCGATTGTGAAACAAAATCTAAACGACATAATAAAAAGTCAACCGCACCTCGGATTCCCAGACAGTCTCTCACACTCGTACTAGCGAGGCCTTAAAGTGTTATATATCTGCGATTTGACGAGAGCAGGCACATTCCGCTTAGAATGGCCATTGACATTAAAAGCCTTAATCCATAGTCCTATTTAATCTATTGTGAAACAAAATCTAAACAACATAATAAAAAGGCAACCGCACCACGGATTCCCAGACAGTCTCCCACACTGGTACTAGCGAGTCCTTAATCTGTGTAACTTCTGCGATCTGACGAGAGCAGGCACATTCAGCTTAGAATGGCCATTGACATTAAATGTTTTAATCCATAGTCCTTTTTAATCGATTGTGAAACAAAATCTAAACGAAATAATAAAAAGTCAACCGCACCACGGATTCCCAGACAGTCTCCCACACTGGTACTAGCGAGGCCTTAAGCTGTGTAACTTCTGCGATCTGACGAGAGCAGGCACATTCAGCTTAGAATGGCCATTGACATTAAATGCTTTAATCCATAGTCCTTTTTAATCGATTGTGAAACAAAATCTAAACGACATAATAAAAAGTCAACCGCACCACGGATTCCCAGACAGTCTCCCACACTGGTACTAGCGAGGCCTTAAGCTGTGTAACTTCTGCGATCTGACGAGAGCAGGTATATTCAGCTTAGAATGGCCATTGACATTAAATGCTTTAATCCATAGTACTTTTTAATCGATTGTGAAACAAAATCGAAACGACATTATAAAAATTCAACCGCACCACGGATTCCCAGACAGTCTCCCACACTGGTACTAGCGAGGCCTTAAGCTGTGTAACTTCTGCGATCTAACGAGAGCAGGCACATTCAGCTTAGAATGGCCATTGACATTAAATTCTTTAATCCATAGTCCTTTTTAATCGATTGTGAAACAAAATCTAAACGACATAATAAAAAGTCAACCGCACCACGGATTCCCAGCCAGTCTCCCACACTGGTACTAGCGAGGCCTTAAGCTGTGTAACTTCTGCGATCTGACGAGAGCAGGCACATTCCGCTTAGAATGGCCATTGACATTAAAAGCCTTAATCCATAGTCCTATTTAATCTATTGTGAAACAAAATCTAAACAACATAATAAAAAGGCAACCGCACCACGGATTCCCAGACAGTCTCCCACACTGGTACTAGCGAGTCCTTAATCTGTGTAACTTCTGCGATCTGACGAGAGCAGGCACATTCAGCTTAGAATGGCCATTGACATTAAATGTTTTAATCCATAGTCCTTTTTAATCGATTGTGAAACAAAATCTAAACGAAATAATAAAAAGTCAACCGCACCACGGATTCCCAGACAGTCTCCCACACTGGTACTAGCGAGGCCTTAAGCTGTGTAACTTCTGCGATCTGACGAGAGCAGGCACATTCAGCTTAGAATGGCCATTGACATTAAATGCTTTAATCCATAGTCCTTTTTAATCGATTGTGAAACAAAATCTAAACGACAGAATAAAAAGTCAGCCGCACCACGGATTCCCAGACAGTCTCCCACACTGGTACTAGCGAGGCCTTAAGCTGTGTAACTTCTGTGATCTGACGAGAGCAGGTACATTCAGCTTAGAAAGGCCATTGACATTAAAAGCCTTAATCCATAGTCCTATTTAATCTATTGTGAAACAAAATCTAAACAACATAATAAAAAGTCAACCGCACCACGGATTCCCAGACAGTCTCCCACACTGGTACTAGCGAGCCCTTAAGCTGTGTAACTTCTGCGATCTAACGAGAGCAGGCACATTCAGCTTAGAATGGCCATTGACATTAAATGCTTTAATCCATAGTCCTATTTAATCTATTGTGAAACAAAATCTAAACGACAGAATAAAAAGTCAGCCGCACCACGGATTCCCGGACAGTCTCCCACACTGGTACTAGCGAGGCCTTAAGCTGTGTAACTTCTGTGATCTGACGAGAGCAGGTAGATTCAGCTTAGAAAGGCCATTGACATTAAAAGCCTTAATCCATAGTCCTATTTAATCGATTGTGAAACAAATTCTAAACGACATAATAAAAAGTCAACCGCACCATGGATTCCCAGACAGTCTCCCACACTGGTACTAGCAAGGCCTTAAGCTGTGTAACTTCTGCGATCTGACGAGAGCAGGCACATTCAGCTTAGAATGGCCATTGACATTAAATGCTTTAATCCATAGTCCTTTTTAATCGATTGTGAAACAAAATCTAAACGACATAATAAAAAGTCAACCGCACACGGATTCCCAGACAGTCTCCCACACTGGTACTAGCGAGGCCTTAAGCTGTGTAACTTCTGCGATCTGACGAGAGCAGGCACATTCAGCTTAGAATGGCCATTGACATTACATGCTTTCATCCATAGTCCATTTTAATCGATTGTGAAACAAATCTAAACGACATAATAAAAAGTCAACCGCACCTCGGATTCCCAGACAGTCTCTCACACTCGTACTAGCGAGGCCTTAAAGTGTTATATATCTGCGATTTGACGAGAAAAGGCACATTTAAGCTTAGAATGGCTATTAACTTTTAAAGCTTTAGTATATTTTTATTTTTAAACAATTGTGAAAGAAATTCTAAACGACATAATAAAAAGTCAACAGCACCACGGAAGCCCAGACAGTCTCCCACACTGGTACTAGCGAGGTGTTAAAGTGTTATTGATCTGCGAATTGACGAGAAAAGGCACATTTCACCTAAGAATAGCCATTAACTTTTAAAGCTTTAGTTTATTATTATTTTTAATCGATTGTGAAACAATTTCTAAACGACATAATAAAAAGTCAACCGCACCATGGATTCCCAGACAGTCTCCCACACTGGTACTAGCGAGGCCTTAAGCTGTGTAACTTCTGCGATCTAACGAGAGCAGGCACATTCAGCTTAGAATGGCCATTGACATTAAATGCTTTAATGCATAGTCCTTTTTAATCGATTGTGAAACAAAATCTAAACGACATAATAAAAAGTCAACCGCACCACTGATTCCCAGACAGTCTCCCACACTGGTACTAGCGAGGCCTTAAGCTGTGTAACTTCTGCGTTGTGACGAGAGCAGGGACATTCAGCTTAGAATGGCAATTGACATTAAATGCTTTAATCCATAGTCCTTTTTAATCGATTGTGAAACAAAATCTAAACGACATAATAAAAATACAACCGCACCACGGATTCCCAGACAGTCTCCCACACTGGTACTAGCGAGGCCTTAAGCTGTGTAACTTCTGCGATCTGACGAGAGCAGGCACATTCAGCTTAGAATGGCCATTGACGTTAAATGCTTTAATCCATAGTCCTTTTTAATCGATTGTGAAACAAAATCTAAACGACATAATAAAAATTCAACCGCACCACGGATTCCCAGACAGTCTCCCACACTGGTACTAGCGAGGCCTTAAGCTGTGTAACTTCTGCGTTCTGACGAGAGCAAGCACATTCAGCTTAGAATGGCCATTGACGGTCAATGCTTTAATCCATAGTACTATTTAATCTATTGTGAAACAAAATCTAAACGACATAATAAAAAGTCAACCGCACCACGGATTCCCAGACAGTCTCCCACACTGGTACTAGCGAGGCCTTAAGCTGTGTAACTTCTGCGATCTGACGAGAGCAGGGACATTCAGCTTAGAATGGCCATTGACATTAAATGCTTTAATCCATAGTCCTTTTTAATCGATTGTGAAACGAAATCTAAACGACATAATAAAAATTCAACCGCACCACGGATTCCCAGACAGTCTTCCACACTGGTACTAGCGAGGCCTTAAGCTGTGTTATTTCTGCAATCTGACGAGAGCAGGCACATTCAGCTTAGAATGGCCATTGACGTTAAATGCTTTAATCCATAGTCCTATTTAATCTATTGTGAAACAAAATCTAAACGACATAATAAAAAGTCAACCGCACCACGGATTCCCAGACAGTCTCCCACACTGGTACTAGCGAGCCCTTAAGCTGTGTAACTTCTGCGATCTGACGAGAGCAGGCACATTCAGCTTAGAATGGCCATTGACATTAAAAGCCTTAATCCATAGTCCTATTTAATCTATTGTGAAACAAAATCTAAACAACATAATAAAAAGCCAACCGCACCACGGATTCCCAGACAGCCTCCCACACTGGTACTAGCGAGGCCTTAAGCTGTGTAACTTCTGCGATCTGACGAGAGCAGGCACATTCAGCTTAGAATGGCCATTGACATTAAATGCTTTAATCCATAGTCCTTTTTAATCGATTGTGAAACAAAATCGAAACGACATAATAAAAAGTCAACCGCACTACGGATTCCCAGACAGTCTCCCACACTGGTACTAGCGAGGCCTTAAGCTGTGTAACTTCTGCGATCTGACGAGAGCAGGCACATTCAGCTTAGAATGGCCATTGACGTTAATTTTTTTTTTTTAATCCATAGTCCTATTTAATCTATTGTGAAACAAAATCTAAACGACATAGTAAAAAGTCAACCGCACCACGGATTCCCAGACAGTCTCCCACACTGGTACTAGCAAGGCCTTAAGCTGTGTAACTTCTGCGATCTGACGAGAGCAGGCACATTCAGCTAAGAATGGCCATTGACGTTAAATGCTTTAATCCATAGTCCTATTTAATCTATTGTGAAACAAAATCTAAACGACATAATAAAAAGTCAACCGCACCACGGATTCCCAGACAGTCTCCCACACTAGTACTAGCAAGGCCTTAAGCTGTGTATCTTCTGCGATCTGACGAGAGGAGGCACATTCAGCTTAGAATGGCCATTGACATTAAATGCTTTAATCCATAGTCCTTTTTAATCGATTGTGAAACAAAATCTAAACGACATAATAAAAAGTCAACCGCACCACGGATTCCCAGACAGTCTCCCACACTAGTACTAGCGAGGCCTTAGGCTGTGTAACTTCTGCGTTCTGACGAGAGCAGGCACATTCAGCTTAGAATGGCGATTGACGTTAAGTGCTTTACTCCATAGTCCTATTTAATCTATTGTGAAACAAAATCTAAACGACATAATAAAAAGTCAACCGCACCACGGATTCCCAGACAGTCTCCCACACTGGTACTAGCAAGGCCTTAAGCTGTGTAACTTCTGCGATCTGACGAGAGCAGGCACATTCAGCTTAGAATGGCCATTGACATTAAATGCTTTAATCCATAGTCCTTTTTAATCGATTGTGAAACAAAATCTAAACGACATAATAAAAATTCAACCGCACCACGGATTCCCAGACAGTCTCCCACACTGGTACTAGCGAGGCCTTAAGCTGTGTAACTTCTGCGATCTGACGAGAGCAGGCACATTCAGCTTAGAATGGCCATTGACGTTAAATGCTTTAATCCATAGTCCTATTTAATCTATTGTGAAACAAAATCTAAACGACATAATAAAAAGTCGACCGCACCACGGATTCCCAGACAGTCTCCCACACTGGTACTAGCGAGGCCTTAAGCTGTGTAACTTCTGCGATCTGACGAGAGCAGGCACATTCAGCTTAGAATGGCCATTGACATTAAATGCTTTAATCCATAGTCCTTTTTAATCGATTGTGAAACAAAATCTAAACGACATAATAAAAAGTCAACCGCACCACGGATTCCCAGACAGTCTCCCACACTGGTACTAGCGAGGCCTTAAGCTGTGTAACTTCTGCGATCTGACGAGAGCAGGGACATTCAGCTTAGAAAGGCCATTGACATTAAATGCTTTAATCCATAGTCCTTTTTAATCGATTGTGAAACAAAATCTAAACGACATAATAAAAGTTCAACCGCACCACGGATTCCCAGACAGTCTCCCACGCTGGTACTAGCGAGGCCTTAAGCTGTGTAACTTCTGCGTTCTGACGAGGGCAGGCACATTCAGCTTAGAATGGCCATTGACGGTCAATGCTTTAATCCATAGTACTATTTAATCTATTGTGAAACAAAATCTAAACGACATAATAAAAAGTCAACCGCACGACGGATTCCCAGACAGTCTCCCACACTGGTACTAGCGAGGCCTTAAGCTGTGTAACTTCTGCGATCTGACGAGAGCAGGCACATTCAGCTTAGAATGGCCATTGACGTTAAATGCTTTAATCCATAGTCCTTTTTAATCGATTGTGAAACAAAATCTAAACGACATAATAAAAATTCAACCGCACCACGGATTCCCAGACAGTCTCCCACACTGGTACTAGCGAGGCCTTAAGCTGTGTAACTTCTGCGTTCTGACGAGAGCAGGCACATTCAGCTTAGAATGGCCATTGACGTTAAATGCTTTAATCCATAGTCCTTTTTAATCGATTGTGAAACAAAATCTAAACGACATAATAAAAATTCAACCGCACCACGGATTCCCAGACAGTCTCCCACACTGGTACTAGCGAGGCCTTAAGCTGTGTAACTTCTGCGTTCTGACGAGAGCAGGCACATTCAGCTTAGAATGGCCATTGACGGTCAATGCTTTAATCCATAGTACTAATTAATCTATTGTGAAACAAAATCTAAACGACATAATAAAAAGTCAACCGCACGACGGATTCCCAGACAGTCTCCCACACTGGTACTAGCGAGGCCTTAAGCTGTGTAACTTCTGCGAGCTGACGAGAGCAGGCACATTCAGCTTAGAATGGCCATTGACGTTAAATGCTTTAATCCATAGTCCTTTTTAATCGATTGTGAAACAAAATCTAAACGACATAATAAAAAGTCAACCGCACCACGGATTCCCAGACAGTCTCCCACACTAGTACTAGCGAGGCCTTAGGCTGTGTAACTTCTGCGTTCTGACGAGAGCAGGCACATTCAGCTTAGAATGGCGATTGACGGTAAGTGCTTTAATCCATAGTCCTATTTAATCTATTGTGAAACAAAATCTAAACGACATAATAAAAAGTCAACCGCACCACGGATTCCCAGACAGTCTCCCACACTGGTACTAGCAAGGCCTTAAGCTGTGTAACTTCTGCGATCTGACGAGAGTAGGCACATTCAGCTTAGAATGGCCATTGACATTAAATGCTTTAATCCATAGTCCTTTTTAATCGATTGTGAAACAAAATCTAAACGACATAATAAAAATTCAACCGCACCACGGATTCCCAGACAGTCTCCCACACTGGTACTAGCGAGGCCTTAAGCTGTGTAACTTCTGCGATCTGACGAGAGCAGGCACATTCAGCTTAGAATGGCCATTGACGTTAAATGCTTTAATCCATAGTCCTATTTAATCTATTGTGAAACAAAATCTAAACGACATAATAAAAAGTCGACCGCACCACGGATTCCCAGACAGTCTCCCACACTGGTACTAGCAAGGCCTTAAGCTGTGTAACTTCTGCGATCTGAAGAGAGGAGGCACATTCAGCTTAGAATGGCCACTGACATTAAATGCTTTAATCCATAGTCCTTTTTAATCGATTGTGAAACAAAATCTAAACGACATAATAAAAATTCAACCGCACCACGGATTCCCAGACAGTCTCCCACACTGGTACTAGCGAGGCCTTAAGCTGTGTAACTTCTGCGATCTGACGAGAGCAGGCACATTCAGCTTAGAATGGCCATTGACATTAAATGCTTTAATCCATAGTCCTTTTTAATCGATTGTGAAACAAAATCTAAACGACATAATAAAAAGTCAACCGCACCACGGATTCCCAGACAGTCTCCCACACTGGTACTAGCGAGGCCTTAAGCTGTGTAACTTCTGCGATCTGACGAGAGCAGGGACATTCAGCTTAGAATGGCCATTGACATTAAATGCTTTAATCCATAGTCCTTTTTAATCGATTGTGAAACAAAATCTAAACGACATAATAAAAATTCAACCGCATCACAGATTCCCAGACAGTCTCCCACACTGGTACTAGCGAGGCCTTAAGCTGTGTAACTTCTGCGTTCTGACGAGAGCAGGCACATTCAGCTTAGAATGGCCATTGACGTTAAATGCTTTAATCCATAGTCCTATTTAATCTATTGTGAAGCAAAATCTAAATGACATAATAAAAAGTCAACTGCACCACAGATTCCCAGACAGTCTCCCACACTGGTACTAGCGAGGCCTTAAGCTGTGTAACTTCTGCGATCTGACGAGAGCAGGCACATTCAGCTTAGAATGGCCATTGACATTAAATGCTTTAATCCATAGTCCTTTTTAATCGATTGTGAAACAAAATCTAAACAACATAATAAAAAGTCAACCGCACCACTTATTCCCAGACAGTCTCCCACACTGGTACTAGCGAGGCCTTAAGCTGTGTAACTTTGGCGCTCTGACGAGAGCAGGCACATTCAGCTTAGAATGGCCATTGACATTAAATGCTTTAATCCATAGTCCTTTTTAATCGATTGTGAAACAAAATCTAAACGACATAATAAAAAGTCAACCGCACCACGTATTCTCAGACAGTCTCCCACACTGGTACTAGCAAGGCCTTAAGCTGTGTAACTTCTGCAATTTGACAAGAGCAGGCACATTCAGCTTAGAACGGCCATTGACATTAAATGCTTTCATCCATAGTCCATTTTAATCGATAGTGAAAAAAATCTAAACGACATAATAAAAAGTCAACCGCACCTCGGATTCCCAGACAGTCTCTCACACTCGTACTAGCGAGGCCTTAAAGTGTTATATATCTGCGATTTGACGAGAAAAGGCACATTTAAGCTTAGAATGGCTATTAACTTTTAAAGTTTTAGTCTATTTTTATTTTTAAACAATTGTGAAAGATATTCTAAACGACATAATAAAAAGTCAACAGCACCACGGAAGCCCAGACAGTCTCCCACACTGGTACTAGCGAGGTGTTAAAGTGTTATTGATCTGCGATATGACGAGAAAAGGCACATTTCACCTAAGAATAGCCATTAACTTTTACAGCTTTAGTTTATTATTATTTTTAATCGATTGTGAAACAAATTCTAAACGACATAATAAAAAGTCAACCGCACCACGGATTCCCAGACAGTCTCCCACACTGGTACTAGCGAGGCCTTAAGCTGTGTAACTTCTGCGATCTGACGAGAGCAGGCACATTCAGCTTAGAATGGCCATTGACAATAACTGCTTTAATCCATAGTCCTTTTTAATCGATTGTGAAACAAAATCTAAACGACATAATAAAAAGTCAACCGCACCACGGATTCCCAGACAGTCTCCCACACTGGTACTAGCGAGGCCTTAAGCTGTGTAACTTCTGCGTTCTGACGAGAGCAGGCACATTCAGCTTAGAATGGCCATTGACGTTAAATGCTTTAATCCATAGTCCTATTTTATCTATTGTGAAACAAAATCTAAACGACATAATAAAAAGTCAAACGCACCACGGATTCCCAGACAGTCTCCTACACTGGTACTAGCGAGGCCTTAAGCTGTGTAACTTCTGCGATCTGACGAGAGCAGGCACATTTATCTTAGAATGGCCATTGACATTAAATGCTTTAATCCATTGTCCTTTTTAATCGATTGTGCAACAAAATCTAAACGACATAATAAAAATGCAACCGCACCACGGATTCCCAGACAGTCTCCCACACTGGTACTAGCGAGGCCTTAAGCTGTGTAACTTCTGCGATCTGACGAGAGGAGGCACATTCAGCTTAGAATGGCCATTGACATTAAATGCTTTAATCCATAGTCGTTTTTAATCGATTGTGAAACAAAATCTAAACGACATAATAAAAAGTCAACCGCACCTCGGATTCCCAGACAGTCTCTCACACTCGTACTAGCGAGGCCTTAAAGTGTTATATATCTGCGATTTGACGAGAAAAGGCACATTTAAGCTTAGAATGGCTATTAACTTTTAAAGTTTTAGTCTATTTTTATTTTTAAACAATTGTGAAAGATATTCTAAACGACATAATAAAAAGTCAACAGCACCACGGAAGCCCAGACAGTCTCCCACACTGGTACTAGCGAGGTGTTAAAGTGTTATTGATCTGCGATATGACGAGAAAAGGCACATTTCACCTAAGAATAGCCATTAACTTTTACAGCTTTAGTTTATTATTATTTTTAATCGATTGTGAAACAAATTCTAAACGACATAATAAAAAGTCAACCGCACCACGGATTCCCAGACAGTCTCCCACACTGGTACTAGCGAGGGCTTAAGCTGTGTAACTTCTGCGATCTGACGAGAGCAGGCACATTCAGCTTAGAATGGCCATTGACAATAACTGCTTTAATCCATAGTCCTTTTTAATCGATTGTGAAACAAAATCTAAACGACATAATAAAAAGTCAACCGCACCACGGATTCCCAGACAGTCTCCCACACTGGTACTAGCGAGGCCTTAAGCTGTGTAACTTCTGCGTTCTGACGAGAGCAGGCACATTCAGCTTAGAATGGCCATTGACGTTAAATGCTTTAATCCATAGTCCTATTTTATCTATTGTGAAACAAAATCTAAACGACATAATAAAAAGTCAAACGCACCACGGATTCCCAGACAGTCTCCTACACTGGTACTAGCGAGGCCTTAAGCTGTGTACCTTCTGTGATCTGACGAGAGCAGGCACATTTATCTTAGAATGGCCATTGACATTAAATGCTTTAATCCATAGTCCTTTTTAATCGATTGTGCAACAAAATCTAAACGACATAATAAAAAGGCAACCGCACCACGGATTCCCAGACAGTCTCCCACACTGGTACTAGCGAGGCCTTAAGCTGTGTAACTTCTGCGAACTGACGAGAGGAGGCACATTCAGCTTAGAATGGCCATTGACATTAAATGCTTTAATCCATAGTCGTTTTTAATCGATTGTGAAACAAAATCTAAACGACATAATAAAAAGTCAACTGCACCACGGATTCCCAGACAGTCTCCCACACTGGTACTAGCGAAGCCTTAAGCTGTGTAACTTCTGCGATCTGACGAGAGCAGGCACATCCAGCTTAGAATGGCTTTTGACATTAAAACCCTTAATCCATAGTCCTATTTAATCTATTGTGAAACAAAATCTAAACGACATAATAAAAAGTCAAACGCACCACGGATTCCCAGACAGTCTCCCACACTGGTACTAGCGAGGCCTTAAGCTGTGTAACTTCTGCGATCTGACGAGAGCAGGGACATTCAGTTTAGAATGGCCATTGACATTAAATGCTTTAATCCATAGTCCTTTTTAATCGATTGTGAAACAAATTCTAAACGACATAATAAAATCTCAACCGCACCACGAATTCCCAGACAGTCTCCCACACTGGTACTAGCGAGGCCTTAAGCTGTGTAACTTCTGCGATCTGACGAGAGCAGGGACATTCAGCTTAGAATGGCCATTGACTTTAAATTCTTTAATCCATAGTCCTATTTAATCTATTGTGAAACAAAATCTAAACGACATAATAAAAAGTCAACCGCACCACGGATTCCCAGACAGTCTCCCACACTGGTACTAGCGAGGCCTTAAGCTGTGTAACTTCTGCGATCTGACGAGAGCAGGGACATTCAGCTTAGAATGGCCATTGACATTAAATGCTTTAATCCATAGTCCTCTTTAATCGATTGTGAAAAAAAATCTAAACGACATAATAATAATTCAACCGCACCACGGATTCCCAGACAGTCTCCCACACTGGTACTAGCGAGGCCTTAAGCTGTGTAACTTCTGCGATCTGACGAGAGCAGGCACATTTATCTTAGAACGGCCATTGACTTTATATGCTTTAATCCATAGTCCTTTTTAATCGATTGTGCAACAAAATCTAAACGACATAATAAAAAGGCAACCGCACCACGGATTCCCAGACAGTCTCCCACACTGGTACTAGCGAGGCCTTAAACTGTGTAACTTCTGCGATCTGACGAGAGGAGGCACATTCAGCTTAGAATGGCCATTGATATTAAATGCTTTAATCCATAGTCGTTTTTAATCGATTGTGAAACAAAATCTAAACGACATAATAAAAAGTCAACTGCACCACGGATTCCCAGACAGTCTCCCACACTGGTACTAGCGAGGCCTTAAGCTGTGTAACTTCTGCGATCTGACGAGAGCAGGCACATTCAGCTTAGAATGGCCATTGACGTTACATGCTTTAATCCATAGTCGTTTTTAATCGATTGTGAAACAAAATCTAAACGACATAATAAAAAGTCAACAGCACCACGGAAGCCCAGACAGTCTCCCACACTGCTACTAGCGAGGTGTTAAAGTGTTATTGATCTGCGATTTGACGAGAAAAGGCACATTTCACCTTAGAATAGCCATTAACTTTTAAAGCTTTAGTTTATTATTATTTTTAATCGATTGTGAAACAAATTCTAAACGACATAATAAAAAGTCAACCGCACCATGGATTCCCAGACAGTCTCCCACACTGGTACTAGTGAGGCCTTAAGCTGTGTAACTTCTGCGATCTGACGAGAGCAGGCACATTCAGCCTAGAATGGCCATTGACATTAAATGCTTTAATCCATAGTCCTATTTAATCTATTGTGAAACAAAATCTAAACGACATAATAAAAATTCAACCGCACCACGGATTCCCAGACAGTCTCCCACACTGGTACTAGAGAGGCCTTAAGCTGTGTAACTTCTGCAATCTGACGAGAGCAGGCACATTCAGCTGAGAATGGCCATTGACGTTAAATGCTTTAATCCATAGTCCTATTTAATCTATTGTGAAACAAAATCTAAACGACATAATAAAAAGTCAACCGCACCACGGATTCCCAGACAGTCTCCCACACTGGTACTAGCGAGGACTTAAGCTGTGTAACTTCGGCGCTCTGACGAGAGCAGGCACATTCAGCTTAGAACGGCCATTGACATTAAATGCTTTAATCCACAGTCCTTTTTAATCGATTGTGAAACAAAATCTAAACGACATAATAAAAAGTCAACCGCACCACGGATTCCCAGACAGTCTCCCACACTGGTACTAGCGAGGCCTTAAGCTGTGTAACTTCTGCGATCTGACGAGAGCAGGCACATTCAGCTTAGAATGGCCATTGACCTTAAATGCTTTATTCCATAGTCCTTTTTAATCGATTGTGAAACAAAATCTAAACGACATAATAAAAATTAAACCGCACCACGGATTCCCAGACAGTCTCCCACACTGGTACAAGTGAGGCCTTAAGCTGTGTAACTTCTGCGATGTGACGAGCGCAGGCACATTCACCTTAGAACGGCCATTGACAATAAATGCTTTAATCCATAGTCCATTTTAATCGATTAAGAAACAAATCTAAACGACATAATAAAAAGTCAACCGCACCACGGATTCCCAGACAGTCTCCCACACTGGTACTAGCGAGGACTTAAGCTGTGTAACTTCTGCGATCTGACGAGAGCAGGTACATTCAGCTTAGAATGGCCATTGACATTAAATGCTTTAATCCATAGTCCTTTTTAATCGATTGTGAAACAAAATCTAAACGACATAATAAAAATTCAACCGCACCACGGATTCCCAGACAGACTCCCACACTCGTACTAGCGAGGCCTTAAGCTGTGTAACTTCTGCGATCTGACGAGAGCAGGCACATTCAGCTGAGAATGGCCATTGACGTTAAATGCTTTAATCCATAGTCCTATTTAATCTATTGTGAAACAAAATCTAAACGACATAATAAAAAGTCAACCGCACCACGGATTCCCAGACATTCTCCCACACTGGTACTAGCGAGGCCTTATGCTGTGTAACTTCTGCGATTTGACGAGAGCAGGCACATTCAGCTTAGAATGGCCATTGACGTTAAAAGCCTTAATCCATAGTCCTATTTAATCTATTGTGAAACAAAATCTAAGCAACATAATGAAAAGGCAACCGCACCACGGATTCCCAGACAGTCTCCCACACTGGTACTAGCGAGGCCTTAATCTGTGTAACTTCTGCGATCTGACGAGAGCAGGGACATTCAGCTTAGAATGGCCATTGACATTAAATGCTTTAATCCATAGTCCTTTTTAATCGATTGTGAAACAAAATCTAAACGACATAATAAAAATTCGACCGCACCACGGATACCCAGACAGTCTCCCACACTGGTACTAGCGAGGCCTTAAGCTATGTAACTTCTGCGTTCTGACGAGAGCAGGCACATTCAGCTTAGAATGGCCATTGACATTAAATGCTTTAATCCATAGTCCTATTTAATCTATTGTGAAACAAAATCTAAACGACATAATAAAAAGTCAACCGCACCACGGATTCCCAGACAGTCTCCCACACTGGTACTAGCGAGGCCTTAAGCTGTGTAACTTCTGCGATTTGACGAGAGCAGGCACATTCAGCTTAGAATGGCCATTGACATTAAATGCTTTAATCCATAGTCCTTTTTAATCGATTGTGAAACAAAATCTAAACGACATAATAAAAAGTCAACCGCACCACGGATTCCCAGACAGTCTCCCACACTGGTACTAGCGAGGCGTTAAGCTGTGTAACTTCTGCGATCTAACGAGAGCAGGCACATTCAGCTTAGAATGGCCATTGACAATAACTGCTTTAATCCATAGTCCTATTTAATCTATTGTGAAACAAAATCTAAACGACATAATATAAAGGCAACCGCACCACGGATTCCCAGACAGTCTCCCACACTGGTACTAGCGAGGCCTTAAGCTGTGTAAGTGCTGCGATCTGAAGAGAGCAGGCACATTTATCTTAGAATGGCCATTGACATTAAATGCTTTAATCCATAGTCCTTTTTAATCGATTGTGAAACAAAATCTAAACGACATAATAAAAAGTCAACCGTACCACGGATTCCCAGACAGTCTCCCACACTGGTACTAGCGAGGACTTAAGATGTGTAACTTCTGCGATCTGACGAGAGCAGGCACATTCAGCTTAGAATGGCTATTGACATTAAAAGCCTTAATCCATAGTCCTATTTAATCTAGTGTGAAACAAAATCTAAACAACATAATAAAAAGTCAACTGCACCACGGATTCCCAGACAGTCTCCCACACTGGTACTAGTGAGGCATTAAGCTGTGTAACTTCTGCGATCTGACGAGAGCAAGGACATTCAGCTTAGAATGGCCATTGACATTAAATGCTTTAATCCATAGTCCTTTTTAATCGATTGTGAAACAAAATCTAAACGACATAATAAAAATTCAACCGCATCACAGATTCCCAGACAGTCTCCCACACTGGTACTAGCGAGGCCTTAAGCTGTGTAACTTCTGCGTTCTGACGAGAGCAGGCACATTCAGCTTAGAATGGCCATTGACGTTAAATGCTTTAATCCATAGTCCTATTTAATCTATTGTGAAGCAAAATCTAAATGACATAATAAAAAGTCAACTGCACCACAGATTCCCAGACAGTCTCCCACACTGGTACTAGCGAGGCCTTAAGCTGTGTAACTTCTGCGATCTGACGAGAGCAGGCACATCCAGCTTAGAATGGCCATTGACATTAAATGCTTTAATCCATAGTCCTTTTTAATCGATTGTGAAACAAAATCTAAACAACATAATAAAAAGTCAACCGCACCACGGATTCCCAGACAGTCTCCCACACTGGTACTAGCGAGGCCTTAAGCTGTGTAACTTCGGCGCTCTGACGAGAGCAGGCACATTCAGCTTAGAATGGCCATTGACATTAAATGCTTTAATCCATAGTCCTTTTTAATCGATTGTGAAACAAAATCTAAACGACATAATAAAAAGTCAACCGCACCACGTATTCTCAGACAGTCTCCCACACTGGTACTAGCAAGGCCTTAAGCTGTGTAACTTCTGCAATTTGACAAGAGCAGGCACATTCAGCTTAGAACGGCCATTGACATTAAATGCTTTCATCCATAGTCCATTTTAATCGATAGTGAAAAAAATCTAAACGACATAATAAAAAGTCAACCGCACCTCGGATTCCCAGACAGTCTCTCACACTCGTACTAGCGAGGCCTTAAAGTGTTATATATCTGCGATTTGACGAGAAAAGGCACATTTAAGCTTAGAATGGCTATTAACTTTTAAAGTTTTAGTCTATTTTTATTTTTAAACAATTGTGAAAGATATTCTAAACGACATAATAAAAAGTCAACAGCACCACGGAAGCCCAGACAGTCTCCCACACTGGTACTAGCGAGGTGTTAAAGTGTTATTGATCTGCGATATGACGAGAAAAGGCACATTTCACCTAAGAATAGCCATTAACTTTTACAGCTTTAGTTTATTATTATTTTTAATCGATTGTGAAACAAATTCTAAACGACATAATAAAAAGTCAACCGCACCACGGATTCCCAGACAGTCTCCCACACTGGTACTAGCGAGGCCTTAAGCTGTGTAACTTCTGCGATCTGACAAGAGCAGGCACATTCAGCTTAGAATGGCCATTGACAATAACTGCTTTAATCCATAGTCCTTTTTAATCGATTGTGAAACAAAATCTAAACGACATAATAAAAAGTCAACCGCACCATGGATTCCCAGACAGTCTCCCACACTGGTACTAGCGAGGCCTTAAGCTGTGTAACTTCTGCGTTCTGACGAGAGCAGGCACATTCAGCTTAGAATGGCCATTGACGTTAAATGCTTTAATCCATAGTCCTATTTTATCTATTGTGAAACAAAATCTAAACGACATAATAAAAAGTCAAACGCACCACGGATTCCCAGACAGTCTCCTACACTGGTACTAGCGAGGCCTTAAGCTGTGTAACTTCTGCGATCTGACGAGAGCAGGCACATTTATCTTAGAATGGCCATTGACATTAAATGCTTTAATCCATTGTCCTTTTTAATCGATTGTGCAACAAAATCTAAACGACATAATAAAAAGGCAACCGCACCACGGATTCCCAGACAGTCTCCCACACTGGTACTAGCGAGGCCTTAAGCTGTGTAACTTCTGCGATCTGACGAGAGGAGGCACATTCAGCTTAGAATGGCCATTGACATTAAATGCTTTAATCCATAGTCGTTTTTAATCGATTGTGAAACAAAATCTAAACGACATAATAAAAAGTCAACCGCACCTCGGATTCCCAGACAGTCTCTCACACTCGTACTAGCGAGGCCTTAAAGTGTTATATATCTGCGATTTGACGAGAAAAGGCACATTTAAGCTTAGAATGGCTATTAACTTTTAAAGTTTTAGTCTATTTTTATTTTTAAACAATTGTGAAAGATATTCTAAACGACATAATAAAAAGTCAACAGCACCACGGAAGCCCAGACAGTCTCCCACACTGGTACTAGCGAGGTGTTAAAGTGTTATTGATCTGCGATATGACGAGAAAAGGCACATTTCACCTAAGAATAGCCATTAACTTTTACAGCTTTAGTTTATTATTATTTTTAATCGATTGTGAAACAAATTCTAAACGACATAATAAAAAGTCAACCGCACCACAGATTCCCAGACAGTCTCCCACACTGGTACTAGCGAGGCCTTAAGCTGTGTAACTTCTGCGATCTGACGAGAGCAGGCACATTCAGCTTAGAATGGCCATTGACAATAACTGCTTTAATCCATAGTCCTTTTTAATCGATTGTGAAACAAAATCTAAACGACATAATAAAAAGTCAACCGCACCACGGATTCCCAGACAGTCTCCCACACTGGTACTAGCGAGGCCTTAAGCTGTGTAACTTCTGCGTTCTGACGAGAGCAGGCACATTCAGCTTAGAATGGCCATTGACGTTAAATGCTTTAATCCATAGTCCTATTTTATCTATTGTGAAACAAAATCTAAACGACATAATAAAAAGTCAAACGCACCACGGATTCCCAGACAGTCTCCTACACTGGTACTAGCGAGGCCTTAAGCTGTGTAACTTCTGCGATCTGACGAGAGCAGGCACATTTATCTTAGAATGGCCATTGACATTAAATGCTTTAATCCATAGTCCTTTTTAATCGATTGTGCAACAAAATCTAAACGACATAATAAAAAGGCAACCGCACCACGGATTCCCAGACAGTCTCCCACACTGGTACTAGCGAGGCCTTAAGCTGTGTAACTTCTGCGATCTGACGAGAGGAGGCACATTCAGCTTAGAATGGCCATTGACATTAAATGCTTTAGTCCATAGTCGTTTTTAATCGATTGTGAAACAAAATCTAAACGACATAATAAAAAGTCAACTGCACCACGGATTCCCAGACAGTCTCCCACACTGGTACTAGCGAAGCCTTAAGCTGTGTAACTTCTGCGATCTGACGAGAGCAGGCACATCCAGCTTAGAATGGCTTTTGACATTAAAACCCTTAATCCATAGTCCTATTTAATCTATTGTGAAACAAAATCTAAACGACATAATAAAAAGTCAAACGCACCACGGATTCCCAGACAGTCTCCCACACTGGTACTAGCGAGGCCTTAAGCTGTGTAACTTCTGCGATCTGACGAGAGCAGGGACATTCAGTTTAGAATGGCCATTGACATTAAATGCTTTAATCCATAGTCCTTTTTAATCGATTGTGAAACAAATTCTAAACGACATAATAAAATTTCAACCGCACCACGAATTCCCAGACAGTCTCCCACACTGGTACTAGCGAGGCCTTAAGCTGTGTAACTTCTGCGATCTGACGAGAGCAGGGACATTCAGCTTAGAATGGCCATTGACTTTAAATTCTTTAATCCATAGTCCTATTTAATCTATTGTGAAACAAAATCTAAACGACATAATAAAAAGTCAACCGCACCACGGATTCCCAGACAGTCTCCCACACTGGTACTAGCGAGGCCTTAAGCTGTGTAACTTCTGCGATCTGACGAGAGCAGGGACATTCAGCTTAGAATGGCCATTGACATTAAATGCTTTAATCCATAGTCCTCTTTAATCGATTGTGAAACAAAATCTAAACGACATAATAATAATTCAACCGCACCACGGATTCCCAGACAGTCTCCCACACTGGTACTAGCGAGGCCTTAAGCTGTGTAACTTCTGCGATCTGACGAGAGCAGGCACATTTATCTTAGAATGGCCATTGACGTTATATGCTTTAATCCATAGTCCTTTTTAATCGATTGTGCAACAAAATCTAAACGACATAATAAAAAGGCAACCGCACCACGGATTCCCAGACAGTCTCCCACACTGGTACTAGCGAGGCCTTAACCCCTTCCCGCTCCTTGACGTACTATTACGTCATGGCAGCTCTATCGTTCGCGCTCCATGCCGTAATAGTACGTCTTGCAGTTAGAACAGCGGTGCGCGCGCCCGGCGCGTTCATGCGCTGTGATAGCTGCTGTTTCTGACAGCAGGCTATCACGGCATAATGGGACGGGACCATTTACTATGGTCCCGCCTCGCCGATCGCCGCTATTGGCTAGTCAGTGAGTAACTAGCCAATAGCAGCGATCGGTCTCATTCAGCACAGCAGTGCTCGAGCCCGGCGTTCCTGAGCTGTGATAGCTGCTGTTTCTGACAGCATGCTATCACAGCATAATGGGCCGGGACCATTTACTATGGTCCCGCCTCGCCGATCGCCGCTATTGGCTAGTCAGTGAGTAACTAGCCAATAGCAGCGATCGGTCTCATTCAGCACAGCAGTGCTCGAGCCCGGCGTTCCTGAGCTGTGATAGCTGCTGTTTCTGACAGCATGCTATCACAGCATAATGGGCCGGGACCATTTACTATGGTCCCGCCTCGCCGATCGCCGCTATTGGCTAGTCAGTGAGTAACTAGCCAATAGCAGCGATCATTCTCGTCACTTCCTCTCTCTGACCTCACATCCTGCTGCAACCGCCCTGAACGCCCTGTTGGAGTTAGCGAGGCGTTGAGATCGGTTGTGAGCAGAGAGTCAGAGAGAAAAGAAGTGAAAAAAAGTGAAAAAAAGTTTCTAAAACAACGTTTTTTTTGCTTCCCACCACCCCATCCACTACCCACTCCTGTTCCCTTCCTCTTTGAGTTCTACCCACGTTTTTTGGTCAGTGATCTCCTATCACTGACCACTTTTCAGTCTTCAGGACCACATTTCTTGGTCCCTGGGGATTTTTTTTTCATTTTTTTCTATATAAAACATAAAACAAAAAAAAAAATATAAAAAGAAAAAAAAGAAACAAAAAAAAATAGTTAGTTTAGCCAATTTTGAAAATTTAACTGGTTAGTTTAGTATTAGGGTTAGTTAGTGTCAGGGAACCGTCAAAAAGCGTAGTTAGGTATAGTGTCAGGGAATTTAGCGTCAGGAATCGGTCACCGTAGATAGGCTTAGCGTTAGGGATCCATCACCGTAGTTAGGTTTAGCGTCAGGGAAGCTCGGAATAATTAGATAGGTTTAGTGTCAGGCACCCGTCACCGTAGTTAGGTTTAGTGTCAGGGAAGCTTGACATAATCTAGATAGGTTTAGTGTCAGGGAATCGTCGCCGTAGTTAGGTTTAGCGTTAGGGAAGTCCACATAAAATTTAGTTAGGTTTAGTGTTAGGAACCCTCGCCCTAGTTAGCTTTAGTGTCAGGGAAGTCCACTTGCTCTCTAAAAACAAAACACACATTTGTGCTAGTTGTGCTATCCTATTGCTCCCAGTTAGGGATTTATTTTTTTGCAGTATATAAATTTTGTCTTCGCACAACAAGCATGTCCCAACGGACATTTACTGCTGAAGAGGCGTATGCATTTCTGGCCTCCGACACAGACTCGTCGGATGGCGATACAGTATTTTATTTGTCTACCTCCTCATCCAGCGATGAAGAGGAGGGACCCCCTAGGAGACGCCCCAGGACCACCACCATAGTAGAAATCCCTGAGAGAAGTGACCCCACAACAAGTGATACCCCTGAGCGAAGTGACCCCATTTGGACACCCACACCAGACCATTATGAACCCCAAATCCCTGAGTACACGGGCAGCCCAGGCATCAAATTTAACACGGCAGGGTTCAGTGAGATGGACTTTTTCAAGTTCTTCTTCACTGATAACTTTATAGAGCTAATGGTCACCCAGACTAATTTATATGCCCAACAGTATATCACCAAGAACCCCAACTCATTTTATGCCCAATCCCAGAGGTGGACTCCTGTAAACGCAGCAGAGTTGGGCAAGTTCTGGGGACTGCTCTTGAACATGGGGCTTCTAAAAAAGCCATCCATTAGGACCTACTGGAGCACGGACATCCTATACCACACCCCGATGTACCGTATGGCCATGTCCAGGATGCGTTATGAGGCAATACTTCGCTTCCTACATTATGCCGATAATGAGCAGTGCCCACCCCGAGATGACCCCAGTTTTGACCGTTTATATAAACTGAGACCCCTATTAGACCATTTCAGTGCCCGGTTTGCCCAAGCATACACCCCCGAGAAGTGTATTTCCATTGATGAGTCCCTGGTACATTTTAAAGGGAGGCTTCAATTCCGCCAATACCTGCCAAGTAAGAGGGCAAGGTATGGCGTGAAGTTGTATAAGCTGTGCGAGAGTGCATCAGGGTATACATATAAATTCAGGATATATGAAGGGAAGGACAGCAGTATTCAGCCCCCAGAATGCCCCCCCTTACTGGGAATTAACGCAAAAATTGTGTGGGATTTGGTGCACCCACTGCTGGACCAGGGTTACCACCTCTACCTGGATAATTTTTATACCAGCGTCCCGCTCTTCAAGTGCCTCGCTTCCAGAAGGACTGCGGCATGCGGCACTGCTAGAAAAAATCTTAGAGGCCTCCCTAAAACACTGCTTGGGCAAACACTCAGAAGGGGTGAGAGCAGGGCACATTCTAGTAGCAACATATTGTGTGTCAAGTACAAGGACAAGAGAGATGTCCTTGTATTGACAACAATACATGGCCACACCAGTACCCATGTACCTGTACGAGGTACCAGTACAGAGACCCCCAAACCAGATTGCATCCTGGACTACAATAGGTACATGGGAGGGGTGGACTTGTCAGATCAAGTCCTGAAGCCCTACAGCGCTACGCGGAAATCGAGGGTGTGGTATAAGAAGCTGGCCGTGCACATCATACAGATGGCATTGTACAATGCGTACGTGCTACGTCGATGTGCAGGCCAGAGGGGAACTTTCCTGGAATTTCAAGAGGTGGTTATAAAGAACCTAATTTTTGGCGACCAGGAAGGAGGGGCACCCAGTACTTCTGGAAGCGAGGCCACACGCATCGTACCAGGGCAACACTTTCCAGGAGAAGTTCCCCAAACTGGCAAGAAGGGAAAAAGTCAAAAGAGGTGCAAAGTGTGCTATAAGAGGGGGATAAGGAAGGACACAACATACCAATGCGACACGTGTCCCGAAAAACCAGGGCTCTGTATGAAAGATTGTTTTAAAATTTACCATACATCCATTGATTTTTAATTTACCCTGATGCACTCCGCACAGCTTATCCCCCTCATCTTTCCCTTTTGAGCCCTGCCATGTGCCCAAGCAGCAAATAACAGCCACATGTAGGGTATTGCCGTACCCGGGAGAACCCACATTACAATTTATGGGGTGTATGTCTCCGGTGGCACATGCTGGGCACAATATATCGGACACTGAAATGGCATATATGTATAGGAAATTGCAAATCTCACTTTGCACCATCTACTGCGCATTACCTTTTACACAATAACTGTTGGGTCAAAATGCTCACTACACTCTAGATGAATGTCTTAAGGGGTGTAGTTTTTAAAATGGGGTCACTTCTCGGGGGTTTCAACTGTACTGGTACCTCAGGGGTTCTGCCTACATGACTTAGCACCAGAAAAGCTCCAGTAGGCTAAATGGTGGTCCTTCCCTTCTGAGCCCTGTCGTGTGCCCAGGCAGCTAATAACAGCCACATGTAGGGTATTGCCGTACCCGGGAGAACCCACATTACAATTTATGGGGTGTATGTCTCCAGTGGCACATGCTGGGCACAATATATCAGACACTGAAATGGCATATATGCATAGGAAATTGCAAATCTCACTTTGCACCATCTGCTGCGCATTACCTTTTACACAATAACTGTGGGGTCAAAATGCTCACTACACCACTAGATGAATGTCTTAAGGGGTGTAGTTTTTAAAATGGGGTCACTTCTCGGGGGTTTCAACTGTACTGGTACCTCAGGGGTTCTGCCTACATGACTTAGCACCAGAAAAGCTCCAGTAGGCTAAATGGTGGTCCTTCCCTTCTGAGCCCTGTCGTGTGCCCAGGCAGCTAATAACAGCCACATGTAGGGTATTGCCGTACCCGGGAGAACCCACATTACAATTTATGGGGTGTATGTCTCCAGTGGCACATGCTGGGCACAATATATCAGACACTGAAATGGCATATATGCATAGGAAATTGCAAATCTCACTTTGCACCATCTGCTGCGCATTACCTTTTACACAATAACTGTGGGGTCAAAATGCTCACTACACCACTAGATGAATGTCTTAAGGGGTGTAGTTTTTAAAATGGGGTCACTTCTCGGGGGTTTCAACTGTACTGGTACCTCAGGGGTTCTGCCTACATGACTTAGCACCAGAAAAGCTCCAGTAGGCTAAATGGTGGTCCTTCCCTTCTGAGCCCTGTCGTGTGCCCAGGCAGCTAATAACAGCCACATGTAGGGTATTGCCGTACCCGGGAGAACCCACATTACAATTTATGGGGTGTATGTCTCCAGTGGCACATGCTGGGCACAATATATCAGACACTGAAATGGCATATATGCATAGGAAATTGCAAATCTCACTTTGCACCATCTGCTGCGCATTACCTTTTACACAATAACTGTGGGGTCAAAATGCTCACTACACCACTAGATGAATGTCTTAAGGGGTGTAGTTTTTAAAATGGGGTCACTTCTCGGGGGTTTCAACTGTACTGGTACCTCAGGGGTTCTGCCTACATGACTTAGCACCAGAAAAGCTCCAGTAGGCTAAATGGTGGTCCTTCCCTTCTGAGCCCTGTCGTGTGCCCAGGCAGCTAATAACAGCCACATGTAGGGTATTGCCGTACCCGGGAGAACCCACATTACAATTTATGGGGTGTATGTCTCCAGTGGCACATGCTGGGCACAATATATCAGACACTGAAATGGCATATATGCATAGGAAATTGCAAATCTCACTTTGCACCATCTGCTGCGCATTACCTTTTACACAATAACTGTGGGGTCAAAATGCTCACTACACCACTAGATGAATGTCTTAAGGGGTGTAGTTTTTAAAATGGGGTCACTTCTCGGGGGTTTCAACTGTACTGGTACCTCAGGGGTTCTGCCTACATGACTTAGCACCAGAAAAGCTCCAGTAGGCTAAATGGTGGTCCTTCCCTTCTGAGCCCTGTCGTGTGCCCAGGCAGCTAATAACAGCCACATGTAGGGTATTGCCGTACCCGGGAGAACCCACATTACAATTTATGGGGTGTATGTCTCCAGTGGCACATGCTGGGCACAATATATCAGACACTGAAATGGCATATATGCATAGGAAATTGCAAATCTCACTTTGCACCATCTGCTGCGCATTACCTTTTACACAATAACTGTGGGGTCAAAATGCTCACTACACCACTAGATGAATGTCTTAAGGGGTGTAGTTTTTAAAATGGGGTCACTTCTCGGGGGTTTCAACTGTACTGGTACCTCAGGGGTTCTGCCTACATGACTTAGCACCAGAAAAGCTCCAGTAGGCTAAATGGTGGTCCTTCCCTTCTGAGCCCTGTCGTGTGCCCAGGCAGCTAATAACAGCCACATGTAGGGTATTGCCGTACCCGGGAGAACCCACATTACAATTTATGGGGTGTATGTCTCCAGTGGCACATGCTGGGCACAATATATCAGACACTGAAATGGCATATATGCATAGGAAATTGCAAATCTCACTTTGCACCATCTGCTGCGCATTACCTTTTACACAATAACTGTGGGGTCAAAATGCTCACTACACCACTAGATGAATGTCTTAAGGGGTGTAGTTTTTAAAATGGGGTCACTTCTCGGGGGTTTCAACTGTACTGGTACCTCAGGGGTTCTGCCTACATGACTTAGCACCAGAAAAGCTCCAGTAGGCTAAATGGTGGTCCTTCCCTTCTGAGCCCTGTCGTGTGCCCAGGCAGCTAATAACAGCCACATGTAGGGTATTGCCGTACCCGGGAGAACCCACATTACAATTTATGGGGTGTATGTCTCCAGTGGCACATGCTGGGCACAATATATCAGACACTGAAATGGCATATATGCATAGGAAATTGCAAATCTCACTTTGCACCATCTGCTGCGCATTACCTTTTACACAATAACTGTGGGGTCAAAATGCTCACTACACCACTAGATGAATGTCTTAAGGGGTGTAGTTTTTAAAATGGGGTCACTTCTCGGGGGTTTCAACTGTACTGGTACCTCAGGGGTTCTGCCTACATGACTTAGCACCAGAAAAGCTCCAGTAGGCTAAATGGTGGTCCTTCCCTTCTGAGCCCTGTCGTGTGCCCAGGCAGCTAATAACAGCCACATGTAGGGTATTGCCGTACCCGGGAGAACCCACATTACAATTTATGGGGTGTATGTCTCCAGTGGCACATGCTGGGCACAATATATCAGACACTGAAATGGCATATATGCATAGGAAATTGCAAATCTCACTTTGCACCATCTGCTGCGCATTACCTTTTACACAATAACTGTGGGGTCAAAATGCTCACTACACCACTAGATGAATGTCTTAAGGGGTGTAGTTTTTAAAATGGGGTCACTTCTCGGGGGTTTCAACTGTACTGGTACCTCAGGGGTTCTGCCTACATGACTTAGCACCAGAAAAGCTCCAGTAGGCTAAATGGTGGTCCTTCCCTTCTGAGCCCTGTCGTGTGCCCAGGCAGCTAATAACAGCCACATGTAGGGTATTGCCGTACCCGGGAGAACCCACATTACAATTTATGGGGTGTATGTCTCCAGTGGCACATGCTGGGCACAATATATCAGACACTGAAATGGCATATATGCATAGGAAATTGCAAATCTCACTTTGCACCATCTGCTGCGCATTACCTTTTACACAATAACTGTGGGGTCAAAATGCTCACTACACCACTAGATGAATGTCTTAAGGGGTGTAGTTTTTAAAATGGGGTCACTTCTCGGGGGTTTCAACTGTACTGGTACCTCAGGGGTTCTGCCTACATGACTTAGCACCAGAAAAGCTCCAGTAGGCTAAATGGTGGTCCTTCCCTTCTGAGCCCTGTCGTGTGCCCAGGCAGCTAATAACAGCCACATGTAGGGTATTGCCGTACCCGGGAGAACCCACATTACAATTTATGGGGTGTATGTCTCCAGTGGCACATGCTGGGCACAATATATCAGACACTGAAATGGCATATATGCATAGGAAATTGCAAATCTCACTTTGCACCATCTGCTGCGCATTACCTTTTACACAATAACTGTGGGGTCAAAATGCTCACTACACCACTAGATGAATGTCTTAAGGGGTGTAGTTTTTAAAATGGGGTCACTTCTCGGGGGTTTCAACTGTACTGGTACCTCAGGGGTTCTGCCTACATGACTTAGCACCAGAAAAGCTCCAGTAGGCTAAATGGTGGTCCTTCCCTTCTGAGCCCTGTCGTGTGCCCAGGCAGCTAATAACAGCCACATGTAGGGTATTGCCGTACCCGGGAGAACCCACATTACAATTTATGGGGTGTATGTCTCCAGTGGCACATGCTGGGCACAATATATCAGACACTGAAATGGCATATATGCATAGGAAATTGCAAATCTCACTTTGCACCATCTGCTGCGCATTACCTTTTACACAATAACTGTGGGGTCAAAATGCTCACTACACCACTAGATGAATGTCTTAAGGGGTGTAGTTTTTAAAATGGGGTCACTTCTCGGGGGTTTCAACTGTACTGGTACCTCAGGGGTTCTGCCTACATGACTTAGCACCAGAAAAGCTCCAGTAGGCTAAATGGTGGTCCTTCCCTTCTGAGCCCTGTCGTGTGCCCAGGCAGCTAATAACAGCCACATGTAGGGTATTGCCGTACCCGGGAGAACCCACATTACAATTTATGGGGTGTATGTCTCCAGTGGCACATGCTGGGCACAATATATCAGACACTGAAATGGCATATATGCATAGGAAATTGCAAATCTCACTTTGCACCATCTGCTGCGCATTACCTTTTACACAATAACTGTGGGGTCAAAATGCTCACTACACCACTAGATGAATGTCTTAAGGGGTGTAGTTTTTAAAATGGGGTCACTTCTCGGGGGTTTCAACTGTACTGGTACCTCAGGGGTTCTGCCTACATGACTTAGCACCAGAAAAGCTCCAGTAGGCTAAATGGTGGTCCTTCCCTTCTGAGCCCTGTCGTGTGCCCAGGCAGCTAATAACAGCCACATGTAGGGTATTGCCGTACCCGGGAGAACCCACATTACAATTTATGGGGTGTATGTCTCCAGTGGCACATGCTGGGCACAATATATCAGACACTGAAATGGCATATATGCATAGGAAATTGCAAATCTCACTTTGCACCATCTGCTGCGCATTACCTTTTACACAATAACTGTGGGGTCAAAATGCTCACTACACCACTAGATGAATGTCTTAAGGGGTGTAGTTTTTAAAATGGGGTCACTTCTCGGGGGTTTCAACTGTACTGGTACCTCAGGGGTTCTGCCTACATGACTTAGCACCAGAAAAGCTCCAGTAGGCTAAATGGTGGTCCTTCCCTTCTGAGCCCTGTCGTGTGCCCAGGCAGCTAATAACAGCCACATGTAGGGTATTGCCGTACCCGGGAGAACCCACATTACAATTTATGGGGTGTATGTCTCCAGTGGCACATGCTGGGCACAATATATCAGACACTGAAATGGCATATATGCATAGGAAATTGCAAATCTCACTTTGCACCATCTGCTGCGCATTACCTTTTACACAATAACTGTGGGGTCAAAATGCTCACTACACCACTAGATGAATGTCTTAAGGGGTGTAGTTTTTAAAATGGGGTCACTTCTCGGGGGTTTCAACTGTACTGGTACCTCAGGGGTTCTGCCTACATGACTTAGCACCAGAAAAGCTCCAGTAGGCTAAATGGTGGTCCTTCCCTTCTGAGCCCTGTCGTGTGCCCAGGCAGCTAATAACAGCCACATGTAGGGTATTGCCGTACCCGGGAGAACCCACATTACAATTTATGGGGTGTATGTCTCCAGTGGCACATGCTGGGCACAATATATCAGACACTGAAATGGCATATATGCATAGGAAATTGCAAATCTCACTTTGCACCATCTGCTGCGCATTACCTTTTACACAATAACTGTGGGGTCAAAATGCTCACTACACCACTAGATGAATGTCTTAAGGGGTGTAGTTTTTAAAATGGGGTCACTTCTCGGGGGTTTCAACTGTACTGGTACCTCAGGGGTTCTGCCTACATGACTTAGCACCAGAAAAGCTCCAGTAGGCTAAATGGTGGTCCTTCCCTTCTGAGCCCTGTCGTGTGCCCAGGCAGCTAATAACAGCCACATGTAGGGTATTGCCGTACCCGGGAGAACCCACATTACAATTTATGGGGTGTATGTCTCCAGTGGCACATGCTGGGCACAATATATCAGACACTGAAATGGCATATATGCATAGGAAATTGCAAATCTCACTTTGCACCATCTGCTGCGCATTACCTTTTACACAATAACTGTGGGGTCAAAATGCTCACTACACCACTAGATGAATGTCTTAAGGGGTGTAGTTTTTAAAATGGGGTCACTTCTCGGGGGTTTCAACTGTACTGGTACCTCAGGGGTTCTGCCTACATGACTTAGCACCAGAAAAGCTCCAGTAGGCTAAATGGTGGTCCTTCCCTTCTGAGCCCTGTCGTGTGCCCAGGCAGCTAATAACAGCCACATGTAGGGTATTGCCGTACCCGGGAGAACCCACATTACAATTTATGGGGTGTATGTCTCCAGTGGCACATGCTGGGCACAATATATCAGACACTGAAATGGCATATATGCATAGGAAATTGCAAATCTCACTTTGCACCATCTGCTGCGCATTACCTTTTACACAATAACTGTGGGGTCAAAATGCTCACTACACCACTAGATGAATGTCTTAAGGGGTGTAGTTTTTAAAATGGGGTCACTTCTCGGGGGTTTTAACTGTACTGGTACCTCAGGGGCTTCTGCATACATGACTTAGCACAAGAAAAGCTCCAGTAGGCCAAATGGTGGTCCTTTCCTTCTGAGTCCTGCCATGGGCCCAAACATCAGTTTATCACCACAAATGGGGTATTGCCGCACTCAGGACAAATTGGGCAACAAAATGGGGTGTTTTATTCCTTGTGAAAATAAGAAATTTTGAACAAAAATTACATCTTAATGGAAAAAAATATCATTTTTTTAATTCACAGCCCAATTCAAATAGGTGCTGTGAAAAAACGGTGTGGTCAAAATGATAACAACAACCATAAATGAATTCCTTGAGGGGTCTAGTTTCCAAAATGGGGTCACTTCTGGTGGGTTTCCATTGCTTTCATACCTCAACACCTCTTCAAACCTGGCATGCTGCCTAAAATATATTCTAATAAAAAAGAGGCCTCAAAATGCACTAGGTGCTCCTTTGTTTCTGAGGCTTGTGTTTTATTCCACGAGCGCACTAGAGCCACATGTGGGACATTTCTAAAAACTGCAGAATCTGGACAATACATATTTAGTAGTATTTCTCTGGTAAAATCTTCTGTGTTACAGAAAAAAATGGAATAATATTGAAATTCAGCAAGAAAAATGAAATTTGCAAATTTCACCTCCACATTGCTTTAATTCCTGTGAAATGCCTGAAGGGTTAAAAAACTTTCTAAATGCTGTTTTGAATACTTTGAGGGGTCTAGTTTTTAAAATGGGGTGTTTTATGGGGGTTTCTAATACATAGGCCCCTCAAAGCCACTTCAGAACTCAAGAGGTACCTTAAAAAAAAGGCTTTTGAAATTTTCTTAAAAATATGAGAAATTGCTGTTTATGTTCTAAGCCTTGTAACGTCCAAGAAAAATAAAAGAATGTTAAAAAAACGATGCCAATCTAAAGTAGACATATGGGAAATGTGAACTAGTAACTATTTTGGGTGGTATAACCGTCTGTTTTACAAGCAGATGCATTTAAATTCTGAAAAATGCAATTTTTTCAAAATTTTCTCTAAATTTTGCAATTTTTCACCAATAAACACTGAATATATCGACCAAATTTTACCACGAACATGAAGCCCAAAGTGTCACGAGAAAACAATCTCAGAATCGCTTGGATAGGTTTAAGCATTCCGACGTTATTACCACATAAAGTGAAATATGTCAGATTTGAAAAATGGGCTCTGAGCCTTAAGGCCCAAACTAGGCTGCGTCCTTAAGGGGTTAAGATATGTAACTTCTGCGATCTGACGAGAAAAGGGACATTCAGCTTAGAATGGCCATTGACATTAAATGCTTTAATCCATATTCCTTTTTAATCGATTGTGAAACAAAATCTAAACGACATAATAAAAAGTCAACCACACCACGGATTCCCAGACAGTCTCCCACACTGGTACTAGCGAGGGCTTAAGCTGTGTAACTTCTGCGATCTGACGAGAGCAGGAACATTCAGCTTAGAATGGCCATTGACATTAAAAATGTTAATCCATAGTACTATTTAATCTATTGTGAAACAAAATCTAGACGACCTAATAAAAAGTCAACCGCACCACCGATAACCCGAGAGTCTCTCACACTCGTACTAGCGAGGCCTTAAAGTGTTATATATCTGCGATTTGACGAGAAAAGGCACATTTAAGCTTAGAATGGCTATTAACTTTTAAAGCTTTAGTCTATTTTTATTTTTAATCGATTGTGAAACAAATTCTAAACTACATAATAAAAAGTCAACAGCACCACGGATTCCCAGACAGTCTCCCACACTGGTACTAGCGAGGTGTTAAATTGTTATTCATCTGCAATTTGACGAGAAAAGGCACATTTCAGCTAAGAATGGCCATTAACTTTTAAAGCTTTAGTCTATTATTATTTTTAATCGATTGTGAAACAAATTCTAAACGACATAATAAAAAGTCAACCGCACCACGGATTCCCAGACAGTCTCTCCCACACTGGTACTAGCGAGGCCTTAAGCTGTGTAACTTCTGCGATCTGACGAGCGCAGGCACATTCACCTTAGAATGGCCATTGACAATAAATGCTTTAATCCATAGTCCATTTTAATCGATTAAGAAACAAATCTAAACGACATAATAAAAAGTCAACCGCACCACGGATTCCCAGACAGTCTCCCACACTGGTACTAGCGAGGCCTTAAGATATGTAACTTCTGCGATCTGACGAGAGAAGGGACATTCAGCTTAGAATGGCCATTGACATTAAATGCTTTAATCCATATTCCTTTTTAATCGATTGTGAAACAAAATCTAAACGACATAATAAAAAGGCAACCACACCACGGATTACCAGACAGTCTCCCACACTGGTACTAGCGAGGCCTTAAGCTGTGTAACTTCTGCGATCTGACGAGAGTAGGCACATTCAGCTTAGAATGGCCATTGACGTTAAATGCTTTAATCCATAGTCCTATTTAATCTATTGTGAAACAAAATCTAAACGACATAATAAAAAGTCAACCGCACCACGGATTCCCAGACAGTCTCCAACACTGGTACTAGCGAGGACTTAAGCTGTGTAACTTCTGCGATCTGACGAAAGCAGGGACATTCAGCTTAGAATGGCCATTGACATTAAATGCTTTAATCCATAGTCCTTTTTAATCGATTGTGAAACAAAATCTAAACGACATAATAAAAAGTCAACCGCACCACGGATTCCCAGACAGTCTCCCACACTGGTACTAGCGAGGCCTTAGGCTGTGTAACTTCTGCGATCTGACGAGAGCAGGCACATTCAGCTAAGAATGGCCATTGACAATAAATGCTTTAATCCATAGTCCATTTTAATCGATTGTGAAACAAATCTAAACTACATAATAAAATGTCAACCGCACCACGGATTCCCAGACAGTCTCCCACACTGGTACTAGCGAGGCCTTAAGATATGTAACTTCTGCGATCTGACGAGAGAAGGGACATTCAGCTTAGAATGGCCATTGACATTAAATGCTTTAATCCATATTCCTTTTTAATCGATTGTGAAACAAAATCTAAACGACATAATAAAAAGTCAACCACACCACGGATTCCCAGACAGTCTCCCACACTGGTACTAGCGAGGCCTTAAGCTGTGTAACTTCTGCGATCTGACGAGAGCAGGAACATTCAGCTTAGAATGGCCATTGACGTTAAAAATGTTAATCCATAGTACTTTTTAATCTATTGTGAAACAAAATCTAGACGACCTAATAAAAAGTCAACCGCACCACCGATAACCCGAGAGTCTCTCACACTCGTACTAGCGAGGCCTTAAAGTGTTTTATATCTGCGATTTGACGAGAAAAGGCACATTTAAGCTTAGAATGGCTATTAACTTTTAATGCTTTAGTCTATTTTTATTTTTAAACAATTGTGAAACAAATTCTAAACGACATAATAAAAAGTCAACAGCACCACGGAAGCCCAGAAAGTCTCCCACACTGGTACTAGCGAGGTGTTAAAGTGTTATTCATCTGCGATTTGACGAGAAAAGGCACATTTCAGCTAAGAATAGCCATTAACTTTTAACGCTTTAGTTTATTATTATTTTTAATCGATTGTGAAACAAATTCTAAACGACATAATAAAAAGTCAACCGCACCATGGATTCCCAGACAGTCTCCCACACTGGTACTAGCGAGGCCTTAAGCTGTGTAACTTCTGCAATCTGACGAGAATAGGCACATTCAGCTTAGAATGGCCATTGACAATAACTGCTTTAATCCATAGTCCTATTTAATCTATTGTGAAACAAAATCTAAACGACATAATAAAAAGGCAACCGCACCACGGATTCCCAGACAGTCTCTCACACTGGTACTAGCAAGGCCTTAAACTGTGTAACTTCTGCAATCTGACGAGAGCAGGAACATTCATCTTAGAATGGCCGTTGACATTAAATGCTTTAATCCATAGTCCTTTTTAATCGATTGTGAAACAAAATCTAAACGACATAATAAAAAGGCAACCGCACAACGGATTCCCAGACAGTCTCCCACGCTAGTACTAGCGAGGCATTAAGCTGTGTAACTTCTGCAATCTGACGAGAGCAGGCACATTCAGCTTAGAATGTCCATTGACATCAAATGCTTTAATCCATAGTCCTATTTAATCTATTGTGAAACAAAATCTAAACGACATAATAAAAAGTCAACCGCACCACGGATTCCCAGACAGTCTCCCACACTAGTACTAGCGAGGCATTAAGCTGTGTAACTTCTGCGATCTAACGAGAGCAGGCACATTCAGCTTTGAATGGCCATTGACATTAAATGCTTTAATCCATAGTCCTTTTTAATCGATTGTGAAACAAAATCTAAACGACATAATAAATAGTCAACCGCACCACGGATTCCCAGACAGTCTCCCACACTGGTACTAGCGAGGCCTTAAGCTGTGTAACTTCTGCGATCTGACGAGAGCAGGGACATTCAGCTTAGAATGGCCATTGACATTAAATGCTTTAATCCATAGTCCTTTTTAATCGATTGTGAAACAAAATCTAAACGACATAATAAAAAGTCAACCGCACCACGGAATCCCAGACAGTCTCCCACACTGGTACTAGCGAGGCCTTAAGCTGTGTAACTTCTGCGATCTGACGAGAGCAGGCACATTCAGCTTAGAATGGCCATTGACATTAAATGCTTTAATCCATAGTCCTTTTTAATCGATTGTGAAACAAAATCTAAACGACATAATAAAAGGCAACCGCACCACGGATTCCCAGACAGTCTACCACACTGGTACTAGCGAGGCCTTAAGCTGTGTAACTTGTGCGAACTGACGAGAGCAGGCACATTCAGCTTAGAATGGCCATTGACATTAAATGCTTTAATCCATAGTCCTTTTTAATCGATTGTGAAACAAAATCTAAACGACATAATAAAAAGTCAACCGCACCACGGATTCCCAGACAGTCTCCCACACTGGTACTAGCGAGGCCTTAAGCTGTGTAACTTCTGCGATCTGACGAGAGCAGGCACATTCAGCTTAGAATGGCCATTGACGTTAAATCCTTTAATCCATAGTACTATTTAATCGATTGTGAAACAAAATCTAAACGACATAATAAAAATTCAACCGCACCACGGATTCCCAGACAGTCTCCCACACTGGTACTAGCGAGGCCTTAAGCTGTGTAACTTCTGCGTTCTGACGAGAGCAGGAACATTCAGCTTAGAATGGCCATTGACGTTAAATGCTTTAATCCATAGTCCTATTTAATCTATTGTGAAACAAAATCTAAACGACATAATAAAAAGTAAACCGCACCACGGCTTCCCAGACAGTCTCCCACACTGGTACTAGCGAGGACTTAAGCTGTGTAACTTCTGCGATCTGACGAGAGCAGGCACATTCAGCTTAGAATGGCCATTGACATTAACCGGTTAAGGACTAGGCTGTTTTACAGCTAAATGACCAGAGCAAATTTCACAATTTTGCTATGCGCTTCTTTACATGACTATAACTCAGCAGGTGAATAAAGTTCATCTTTGAATTTTACACTCTTTTTAAAGGACAGATAGGGCTTTGTTTTAGTGGCATTTGTCAGTATATATCATTTTTTTTTTTTTCACTAAAGTGGGCAAAATTGGAAAAAAATGCAAGAATTTAACAATTGCGTCGGTTTATGCTAGCATTTTTCACACACGGTATGAACCACGGCCAAAATTAATCTCCTTTCACATTCTTCCACTTCTCCCGTGCATGGGGATACCAAATATGTGAGCCTTATTCACTGTGCGGGCATGTGCCAGGGCTTGGCATAAAAGGAGGCTTTTTGGCCTTTTCGGTCCAGGAATTTTGCATTTGATTTTATAGCCGCATACTGTTTTCTGGGGGGCCTAATGCTGCTGAAACATTAGAAACACCCCATAAATGACTTCATTCACACAAGTAGACCCCACAAGGTTTCCTTCAAGGGGTTTATCATATTTTTAGCAAGTCCAGTTATCTTCTGAAAGTTTCTTGAATAAGATGGAACAAAATAAAATCAGCACTTTTTTAGCAAATGCGTCAGTTTAGGCTAGTATTTTTCACACACGGTATAGACCACGGACAAAATTCATCTCCTTTCACATTCTTCCACTTCTCCCGTGCATGGGGATACCAAATATGTGAGCCTTATTCACTGTGCGGGCATGTGCCAGGGCTTGGCATAAAAGGAGGCTTTTTGGCCTTTTCGGTCCAGGAATTTTGCATTTGATTTTATAGCCGCATACTGTTTTCTGGGGGGTGTAATGCTGCTGAAACATTAGAATCACCCCATAAATGACTTCATTCGCACAAGTAGACCCCACAAGGTTTCCTTCAAGGGGTTTATCATATTTTTAGCAAGTCCAGTTTTCTTCTGAAAGTTTCTTGAATAAGATGGAACAAAATAAAATCAGCACTTTTTTAGCAAATGCGTCAGTTTAGGCTAGTATTTTTCACACACGGTATAGACCACGGCCAAAATTCATCTCCTTTCACGTTCTTCCACTTCTCCCGTGCATGGGGATACCAAATATGTGTGCCTTATTCGCTGTGCGGGCATGTGCCAGGGCTTGGCATAAAAGGAGGCTTTTTGGCATTTTCGGTCCAGGAATTTTGCATTTGATTTTAGAGCCGCATACTGTTTTCTGGGGGGCCTAATGCTGCTGAAACATTAGAAACACCCCATAAATGACTTCATTCACACAAGTAGACCCCACAAGGTTTCCTTCAAGGGGTTTATCATATTTTTAGCAAGTCCAGTTATCTTCTGAAAGTTTCTTGAATAAGATGGAACAAAATAAAATCAGCACTTTTTTAGCAAATGCGTCAGTTTAGGCTAGTATTTTTCACACACGGTATAGACCACGGACAAAATTCATCTCCTTTCACGTTCTTCCACTTCTCCCGTGCATGGGGATACCAAATATGTGTGCCTTATTCGCTGTGCGGGCATGTGCCAGGGCTTGGCATAAAAGGAGGCTTTTTGGTCCAGGAATTTTGCATTTGATTTTATAGCAGCATACTGTTTTCTGGGGGGTGTAATGCTGCTGAAACATTAGAATCACCCCATAAATGACTTAATTCACACAAGTAGACCCCACAAGGTTTCCTTCAAGGGGTTTATCATATTTTTAGACAGTCCAGTTTTCTTCTGAAAGTTTCTTGAATAAGATGGAACAAAATAAAATTACCTTTTTTTTTTAACAATTGCGCCAGTTTATGCTAGCTTTTTCACACACAAAATGGACCACGGACAAAATTCATCGCATTTCACATTCTTCCACTTCTCCCGTGCATGGGGATACCAAATATGTGTGCTTTATTCACGGGCATGTGCCAGGGCTTGGCATAAAAGGAGGCTTTTTGGCCTTTTCGGTCCAGGAATTCTGCACTTGATTTTATAGCAGCATACTGTTTTCTGGGGGGCCTAATGCTGCTGAAACATTAGAAACACCCCATAAATGACTTCATTCACACAAGTAGACCCCACAAGGTTTCCTTCAAGGGGTTTATCATATTTTTAGACAGTCCCGTTTTCTTCTGAAAGTTTCTTGAATAAGATGGATCAAAATAAAATTAGCAATTTTTTAGCAAATGCGTCAGTTTATACCAGCATTTTTCACACACGGTATAGACCACGGTCAAAATTAATCTCCGTTCACATTCTGCCACTTCTCCCGTGCATGGGGATACCAAATATGTGGCCTTATTTATCACATAGAGATGTAGGAGGGCGGACGATAGAAGAAGATTATTTCACAAATCGCTTTTTTTCAAAGCTGGTTTTACAAAACTCAACAGAGTTTCTATAACACTTCCAAAATATCTGCTCTCGAAGCAGAGATCCCAAAATATTCATCTAGGGGTATAATGGGAATTTATTTTTTGGGGTTTTCTAAAATAAGAAATTTCAGGTTAATGCAAATGGAGCTCTCCAGCAGATGAACTTTAGAAAACATCAAACATGACATCCACCCCCCACCCATTCCCTCCCTCACCCTTGGAGTAAAATCAGGGGAAAAATAAAAACGTAATGTAGGGCAAATATATTTTCAACAAATTAACTAAAATCTAATAATGCAGAACAGTGTGGTATTTTTTAAAACATGGCTCAATGCACAGGCCTGGTTGCGAGGGACATGAGGGACAGAAATATCGGGAATCTTTGCGGTGCCCGTCTTTTCTGCAGACGCGGCACTTTTTCTGGGGGTTGCTTCTGGTTGCTGTTGGGGGAATCCGACTGACGAAGTGTCTTTCAGTCAGTCGCGTGACATCCTCAGACTGGGGGCATTCTCGGGTGTCCTGAACATCAAAAATGAGGCCTTCAATAATTTTCTCCTGGAAATCCAGGTATGTGTCTCTGCCTCTGTTTTTTTTATAGAGCACAAATGAGTTGTGGATGGCCACCTGTAACAAATAAATGGCCACCTTTTTGTACCAGGTTTTAGTTTTGCGTTTTACTAAATAGGGCTGTAAAACCTGGTCGCTTAAATCCACCCCCCCCATGTACTTGTTATATTCGGACACGCTCACTGGTTTGTGCTTGTCCGATGTTGCCCCTCTTTCCCTCACTGCCACTGTTCCTGCGGTATGAATCGTGCTTAGCACATACACGTCTTTGCAATCCCTGAACTTGACCGCCAGCAATTCTTCAGATGCATAAGCACAGGAGTCCCCCTTTACCATGCGCTTCCCCACTAATTGCTGTGGAAAACCAATTCTGTTTTTGCGCATGGTACCACATGCCCCAGTCCTTGCAGCATGCAAATGCCTAAACAGGGGCACACTGGAATAAAAATTATCACAGTACAGGTGGTACCCCTTGTGAAGCAGAGGCTGCATTATCTCCCACACGATCTTACTGCTGGTGGAAAGATCAGGGGGGCATCCAGGAACATTTATTGTGCGGTCCCGCCCTTCATAAATCCTGAAGGCGATGGTATATCCTGACCCGCTTTCACACAATTTGTAGAGCTTAACGCCATATCTTGCCCTTTTTGAAGGTAGATATTGGCGAAAGCTAAGTCTGCCATGGAAGTTGAGGAGGGATTCGTCCACACTTACATTCTGCTCAGGGGTGTAGAGTTGCAGAAATAAATTATTCAGGGAATTTATTAGCGGTCTTATTTTGAACAACCGATCCCGGTTTGCATCGGTACTTGGGGGGGCCTGTGCGTTGTCATTGAAGTGGAGGAACCTCATTATTGTCTCATAACGAGACCTGGGCATTACTGCAGAATATACTGGGGTGGCTTGGGCGGGTCTTGTTGACCAGTAAGACCTAATGGAGGGCTTTTTGACAATACCCATATTTAGGGTGAGCCCCAAAAAATTTTTTAATTCCTGCAAATTGGTGGGCGTCCAATCTCTGGCATGGGTGGATGAAGGTTTCTGCCTTATATATTGCGTGGCATATAAATTTGTTTCGTGGACAATCTGATTTAGGATGTCGTCCGTTATAAATAAATGGAAGTAATCCATTTGGACAAAATTTGTATTGTCCACGGTTATGCCAGGAGTGGCCGTAAATCCGTGGATTCTAGGCCCAAAAGATGGGGCAGGTGCCCATACAAGAGCCTGGACTGGAGGGACCAGGCTGTCCCGTGCTACAGCGCTACTTGGCCCTGCACTTTCATGTTCTGCAGTTTCGACTGCATCAGGGACAACGTCCCCTGAAGATGAACCTGAAGTGACGCTGTCATCGTCACTACCTAAAACAGGTTCCATCTCGGACGCCATCTCTGATGCGGTCTCCGACTCAGACCACAGCATGGCGTATGCCTCCTCGGCGCTAAACAACTTCCTCGCCATAACGTAACTAACACTAACACTAACTAAACAAATTTTTTTTTTTTTTTTTTTTTTTATAAAACACACAAACTAACTGCTATATATATCTACACTACCGCTAACAAAAAAATAAACCGCTATTGCTATATATATTATATATATGTGGATATATATATAATTATATACTCCCTACCTGCCTATTCTAATAGAATAAAAGAAAGAAAGGTAGATAGATAGAAAAAAAGATAGATGGATAGATAGATTGTATAGATAGATAGAAATCTATCTATACAGAGAATGTTTTAGTGTAACTGTATTTTTTTTCACTGTATTCTTCTGGCAGCAATTCTCCCGAGTCTCTTCTTCTCCTCAAACTGAAACAATGTTTGAGGAGAAGAAAAGAGGCAGGAGATTTACTGCCAGAAAAGTCAAAATAAAACAAATGTGGTCGCTGTGATAGGTTTTCACAGCGACCACATGATCAGGGACCATCAGATTGGTCCCTGATACTCTGCCCAGTGCCCAGAGCTGTTGGTAACAGCGAGGGCACAGGGCTGTGTGCACGCGATCGCGTGCACACTGTTTTCTATGCAGAAATGCATGTGATCGCTGTGATTGGTTGTCACAGCGATCACATGTTCAGGGGCCAAAAGATTGACCCCTGACATTCTGCCCAGTGCCCATGGCTGTTAGCAACAGCCAGGGCATAGAGCTGTGTGCACGCGATCGCGCGTGCACAGTCTCTGAAGTGCGGCCGTATATATACTATACGCCGGACTTTAGAGACCCTGGCCGCTGGCCGTATATTTACGGCCAGCGGTCGGGAACCTGTTAAATGCTTTAATCCATAGTCCTTTTTAATCGATTGTGAAACAAAATCTAAACGACATAATAAAAAGTCAACCGCACCACGGATTCCCAAACAGTCTCCCACACTGGTACTAGCGAGGCCTTAAGCTGTGTAACTTCTGCGATCTGACGAGAGCAGGCACATTCAGCATAGAATGGCCATTGACATTAAATGCTTTAATCCATAGTCCTTTTTAATCGATTGTGAAACAAAATCTAAACGACATAATAAAAAGACAACCGCACCACGGATTCCCAGACAGTCTCCCACACTGGTACTAGCGAGGTTTTAAGCTGTGTAACTTCAGCGATCTGACGAGAGCAGGGACATTCAGCTTAGAATGGCCATTGACTTTAAATGTTTTAATCCATAGTCCTTTTTAATCGATTGTGAAACAAAATCTAAACGACATAATAAAAAGTCAACCGCACCACGGATTCCCAGACAGTCTCCCACACTGGTACTAGCGAGGCCTTAAGCTGTGTAACTTCTGCGATCTGACGAGAGCAGGCACATTCAGCTTAGAATGGCCATTGACATTAAAAGCCTTAATCCATAGTCCTATTTAATCTATTGTGAAAAAAAATCTAAACGACATAATAAAAAGTCAACCGCACCACGGATTCCCAGACAGTCTCCCACACTGGTACTAGCGAGGCCTTAAGCTGCGTAACTTCTGCGATCTGACGAGAGCAGGCACATTCAGCTTAGAATGGCCATTGACATTAAAAGCCTTAATCCATAGTCCTATTTAATCTATTGTGAAACAAAATCTAAACAACATAATAAAAAGTCAACCGCACCACGGATTCCCAGACAGTTTCCCACACTGGTAGTAGCGAGGCCTTACGCTGTGTAACTTCTGCGATCTGACGAGAGCAGGGACATTCAGCTTAGAATGGCCATTGACATTAAATGATTTAATCCATAGTCCTTTTTAATCGATTGTGAAACAAAATCTAAACGACATAATAAAAAGACAACCGCACCACGGATTCCCAGACAGTCTCCCACACTGGTACTAGCGAGGTTTTAAGCTGTGTAACTTCTGCGATCTGACGAGAGCAGGGACATTCAGCTTAGAATGGCCATTGACATTAAATGTTTTAATCCATAGTCCTTTTTAATCGATTGTGAAACAAAATCTAAACGACATAATAAAAATTCAACCGCACCACGGATTCCCAGACAGTCTCCCACACTGGTACTAGCGAGGCCTTAAGCTGTGTAACTTCTGCGTTCTGACGAGAGCAGGCACATTCAGCTTAGAATGGCCATTGACATTAAATGCTTTAATCCATAGTCCTTTTTAATCGATTGTGAAACAAAATCTAAACGACATAATAAAAAGTCAACCGCACCACGGATTCCCAGACAGTCTCCCACACTGGTACTAGCGAGGCCTTAAGCTGTGTAACTTCTGCGATCTGACGAGAGCAGGCACATTCAGCTTAGAATGGCCATTGACATTAAAAGCCTTAATCCATAGTCCTATTTAATCTATTGTGAAAAAAAATCTAAACGACATAATAAAAAGTCAACCGCACCACGGATTCCCAGACAGTCTCCCACACTGGTACTAGCGAGGCCTTAAGCTGTGTAACTTCTGCGTTCTGACGAGAGCAGGCGCATTCAGCTTAGAATGGCCATTGACGTTAAATGATTTAATCCATAGTCCTATTTAATCTATTGTGAAAAAAAATCTAAACGACATAATAAAAAGTCAACCGCACTACGGATTCCCAGACAGTCTCCCACACTGGTACTAGCGAGGCCTTAAGCTGCGTAACTTCTGCGATCTGACGAGAGCAGGCACATTCAGCTTAGAATGGCCATTGACATTAAAAGCCTTAATCCATAGTCCTATTTAATCTATTGTGAAACAAAATCTAAACAACATAATAAAAAGTCAACCGCACCACGGATTCCCAGACAGTTTCCCACACTGGTAGTAGCGAGGCCTTACGCTATGTAACTTCTGCGATCTGACGAGAGCAGGGACATTCAGCTTAGAATGGCCATTGACATTAAATGATTTAATCCATAGTCCTTTTTAATCGATTGTGAAACAAAATCTAAACGACATAATAAAAATTCAACCGCACCACGGATTCCCAGACAGTCTCCCACACTGGTACTAGCGAGGCCTTAAGCTGTGTAACTTCTGCGATCTGACGAGAGCAGGCACATTCAGCTTAGAATGGCCATTGACGTTAAATCCTTTAATCCATAGTACTATTTAATCGATTGTGAAACAAAATCTAAACGACATAATAAAAATTCAACCGCACCACGGATTCCCAGACAGTCTCCCACACTGGTACTAGCGAGGCCTTAAGCTGTGTAACTTCTGCGTTCTGACGAGAGCAGGCACATTCAGCTTAGAATGGCCATTGACGTTAAATGCTTTAATCCATAGTCCTATTTAATCTATTGTGAAACAAAATCTAAACGACATAATAAAAAGTCAACCGCACCACGGATTCCCAGACAGTCTCCCACACTGGTACTAGCGAGGACTTAAGCTGTGTAACTTCTGCGATCTGACGAGAGCAGGCACATTCAGCTTAGAATGGCCATTGACATTAAAAGCCTTAATCCATAGTCCTATTTAATCTATTGTGAAACAAAATCTAAACAACATAATAAAAAGTCAACCGCACCACGGATTCCCAGACAGTCTCCCACACTGGTACTAGCGAGGCCTTAAGCTGTGTAACTTCTGCGTTCTGACGAGAGCAGGCACATTCAGCTTAAAATGGCCATTGACGTTAAATCCTTTAATCCATAGTCCTATTTAATCTATTGTGAAACAAAATCTAAAAGACATAATAAGAAGTCAACCACACCACGGATTCCCAGACAGTCTCCCACACTGGTACTAGCGAGGCCTTAAGCTGTGTAACTTCTGCGATCTGACGAGAGCAGGCACATTCAGCTTAGAATGGCCATTGACATTAAAAGCCTTAATCCATAGTCCTATTTAATCTATTGTGAAAAAAAATCTAAACGACATAATAAAAAGTCAACCGCACCACGGATTCCCAGACAGTCTCCCACACTGGTACTAGCGAGGCCTTAAGCGGGGTAACTTCTGCGATCTGACGAGAGCAGGCACATTCAGCTTAGAATGGCCATTAACGTTAAATCCTTTAATCCATAGTACTATTTAATCGATTGTGAAACAAAATCTAAACGACATAATAAAAATTCAACCGCACCACGGATTCCCAGACAGTCTCCCACACTGGTACTAGCGAGGCCTTAAGCTGTGTAACTTCTGCGTTCTGACGAGAGCAGGCACATTCAGCTTAGAATGGCCATTGACGTTAAATGCTTTAATCCATAGTCCTATTTAATCTATTGTGAAACAAAATCTAAACGACATAATAAAAAGTCAACCGCACCACGGATTCCCAGACAGTCTCCCACACTGGTACTAGCGAGGACTTAAGCTGTGTAACTTCTGCGATCTGACGAGAGCAGGCACATTCAGCTTAGAATGGCCATTGACATTAAAAGCCTTAATCCATAGTCCTATTTAATCTATTGTGAAACAAAATCTAAACAACATAATAAAAAGTCAACCGCACCACGGATTCCCAGACAGTCTCCCACACTGGTACTAGCGAGGCCTTAAGCTGTGTAACTTCTGCGATCTGACGAGAGCAGGGACATTCAGCTTAGAATGACCATTAACATTAACCCCTTAAGGACGCAGCCTAGTTTGGGCCTTAAGGCTCAGAGCCCATTTTTCAAATCTGACATATTTCAATTTATGTGGTAATAACGTCGGAATGCTTAAACCTATCCAAGCGATTCTGAGACTGTTTTCTCGTGAGACTTTGGGCTTCATGTTCGTGGTAAAATTTGGTCGATATATTCAGTCTTTATTTGTGAAAAATTGCAAAATTTAGAGAAAATTTACAAAAAATTTAATTTTTCAGAATTTAAATGCATCTGCTTGAAAAACAGACGTATATACCACCCAAAATAGTTACTAGTTCACATTTCCCATATGTCTACTTTAGATTGGCATCGTTTTTTGAACATTATTTTATTTTTCTTGGACGTTACAAGGCTTAGAACATAAACAGCAATTTCTCATATTCTTAAGAAAATTTCAAAAGCCTTTTTTTGAAGGTACCTCTTGAGTTCTGAAGTGGATTTGAGGGGCCCATGTATTAGACACCCCCATAAAACACCCCATTTTAAAAACTAGACCCCTCAAAGTATTCAAAACAGCATATAGAAAGTTTTTTAACCCTTCAGGCATTTCACAGGAATTAAAGCAAAGTGGAAATGAAATTTGCAAATTTCATTTTTTCTGCTGAATTTCAATTTTATTCAATTTTTTTCTGTAACAGAGAAGGTTTTACCAGAGAAATACTACTAAATATGTATTGTCCAGATTCTGCAGTTTTTAGAAATGTCCCACATGTGCCTCTAGTGCGCTCGTGGACTAAAACACAAGCCCTAGAAGCAAAGAAGCACCTAGTGCATTTTGAGGCCTCTTTTTTATTAGAATATATTTTAGGCAGCATGCCAGGTTTGAAGAGGTGTTGAGGTATCAAAACAATGGAAACCCACCAGAAGTGACCCCATTTTGGAAATTACACCCCTCAAGGAATTAATTTATGGTTTTTGTTATCATTTTGACCGCACAGTTTTTTCACAGCACCTATTTGAATTGGGCTGTGAAATGAAAAAAATGATATTTTTTCCAATAAGATGTCATTTTTTATCAAAATTTCTTATTTTCACAGGGAACAACATACCCCATTTTGTTGCCCAATTTGTCCTTAGTGCGGCAATACCCCATTTGTGGTGATAAACTGCCGTTTGGGCCCATGGGAGGGCTCAGACGGAAAGGAGCGCTATGTGTTTGTTGGAGTCCAGATTTTGCTGGATTGGTTTTCGGGTGCCATGTCACATTTGCAGAGCCCCAGAGGTATCAAAGCAATGGAAACCCACCAGAAGTGACCCCATTTTGGAAACTACACCCCTCAAGGAATTCATTTATGGTTTTTGTTATCATTTTGACCGCACAGTTTTTTCACAGCACCTATTTGAATTGGGCTGTGAAATGAAAAAAATTATATTTTTTCCAATAAGATGTCATTTTTGATCAAAATTTCTTATTTTCACAAGTAAACAACATATCCCATTTTGTTGCCCAATTTGTCCTTAGTGCGGCAATACCACATTTGTGGTGATAAACTGCCGTTTGGGCCCATGGGAGGGCTCAGAAGGAAAGGACCACCATTTGGCCTACTGGAGCTTTTCTGGTGCTAAGTCATGTATGCAGAAGCCCCTGAGGTACCAGTACAGTTGAAACCCCCGAGAAGTGACCCCATTTTAAAAACTACACCCCTTAAGATATTCGTCTAGAGGTGTAGTGAGCATTTTGACCCCACAGGTACTGTGTAAAAGATAATGCGCAGCAGATGGTGCAGAGTGAGATTTGCAATTTTATATATATATATGGCATGTCAGTGTCCGATATAGTGTGCCCAGCATGCGCCACCGGAGATATACACCCCTTAAATTGTAATGTGGGTTCTCCTGGGTACGGCAATACCCTACATGTGGCTGTTATCAGCTGCCTGGGCACACGGCATGGCTTAGAAGGGAAGGACCACCATTTGGCCTACTGGAGCTTTTCTGGTGCTAAGTCATGTATGCAGAAGCCCCTGAGGTACCAGTACAGTTGAAACCCCCGAGAAGTGACCCCATTTTAAAAACTACACCCCTTAAGACATTCATCTAGAGGTGTAGTGAGCATTTTGACCCCACAGGTACTGTGCAAAAGATAATGCGCAGCAGATGGTGCAATGTGAGATTTGCAATTTTATATATATATATGCCATTTCAGTGTCCAATATAGTGTACCCAGCATGCGCCACCGGAGATATACACCCCTTAAATTGTAATGTGGGTTCTCCTGGGTACGGCAATACCCTACATGTGGCTGTTATCAGCTGCCTGGGCATACGGCAGGGCTCAGAAGGGAAAGATGAGGGGGGTAAGCTGTGCGGAGTGCATCAGGGTAAATTAAAAATCAAGGGATGTATGATACATTTTAAAACAATCTTTTATACAGAGCCCTGGTTTTTCGGGACACGTGTCACATTGGTATATTGTGTTCTTCCTTATCCCCCTCCTATAGCAGACTCTGCACCTCTTTTGACTCTTTCCCTTTCCACTGGTTTGGGGAACTTCTCCTGGAAAGTGTTGCCCTGGTACGATGCGTGTGGCCTCGCTTCCAGAAGTACTGGGTGCCCCCCCTTCCTGGTCCCTAAAGATTAGATCTTGAAATTCCAGGAAAGTTCCCCTCTGGCCTGCACATCGACGTAGCACGTACGCATTGTACAAAGCCATCTGTATGATGTGCCCGGCCAGCTTCTTATACCACACCGCATGGCGCTGTAGGGCTTCAGGATTTGATCTTACAAGTCCATCCCTCCCATGTACCTATTGTAGTCCAGGATGCAGTCTGGTTTGGGGGTGGCCTTTCTTTTATATATCCTAAATCTGTAGGTATACCCTGATGCACTCTCGCACAGCTTATACATCTTCACGCCATACTTTGCCCTCTTACCCGGCAGGTACTGGCGGAGTTGAACCCTCCCTTTAAAATGTACCAGGGACTCATCAATAGAAAAACACTTCTCGGGGGTGTATGCTTGGGAAAAACGGCCACTAAAACGGTCTAATAGGGGTCTCCGTTTATACAAACGGTCAAAACTGGGGTAATCTCGGGGTGGGCACGGCTCATTATCAGTATAATGTGAGAAGCGAAGTATTGCCTCATTTATTTATTTTTTTAGGTTCCAGTTCAGTTCTGAAGTTGCTTTGAGGGGCCCATATATTAGAAACCCCTATCAAACACCCCATTTTAGAAACTAGACCCCTCAAAGTATTCACAACAGCATTTAGAAAGTTTATGAACCCTTTAGGTGTTTCACAGAAATTTAGAGCAAAGTAGAGGTGAAATTTACTCTTTTTATACCATTTTTTTTATAACACAAAAGGATTTATCAGAGAAACGCAACTCAATACTTATTGCCCAGATTCTGCAGTTTAGAGAAATATCCCACATGTGGCCCTCGGGCGGTAATGGACTGAAGCACCGGCCTCCGAAGCAAAGGAGCACCTAGCGGATTTTGAGCCCTCTTTGTTATTAGGCACCATGTCCGGTTTGAAGAGGTCTTGTGGTGCCAAAACCCCAAAAAGTGACCCCAATTTGGAAACTAGACCCCTTGAGGAATTCATTGTAGTTTTCTTGGGGTGCATGCAGCTTTTTGATCAGTTTTTATTCTATTTTTAGGTGGCGTGGTGACTAATAAACAGCAATTCTACTATTGTTTTTTTATTCTTTTTTTTTTACTGCGTGCACCGTGCGCTATAAATGATATATTCACTTTATTCTGCAGGGCGATACGATTACGGCGATACCAGATGTTTATAGTTTTTTTATGTCTTATGGCGTTTGCACAATAAAATACGTTTTGTAAACAATCATTCACTTTTTGTGTTATCATATTCTAAGAGCCATAACGTTTTTATTTTTCAATCAATAAAGCCGTGCGAGGACTTATTTTTTGCGTAACGAACTGTAGTTTCGATCAGTACCATTTTTCGGTACATGCGACTTTTTGATCTCTTTTTATTCCATTTTTTGGGAGGTGAAGTGACCAAACAATTGTGATTGTGGTACGATTTATTAATATTTTTTTTTACGGCGTTCACCGTGCGGGATAAATAACAAAATAATTTTGTAGTTCAGGCCGTTACGGACGCGGCGATACCAATTATGTATAGTTTATTTGTTTGTTTATATATTTTTATTAATAATAAAGACTGATAAGTGAAAAAGTGGGACTTTTACTTTTAAAACTTTTATTTTCTTATTTTTACACATCTTTTTTTAACTTTTTTTTTACTTTATTACTTTGTCCCACTAGGGGACTTGAGGGCAGAAGGCCCTGATCGCTATTCTAATACACTGCACTACATGCGTAGTGCAGTGTATTAGAACTGTCAGCTACTCACTGACAGCAAGCATAGTGGGTCCTGACGTTGTCAGGACCCACTAGGCTTCCGTCTATGGCATAGCCGGACACCATTGTTTGGTGTCCGGTTGCCATAGTCACAATCGCCGGCCGCTATCGTGTAGCAGGCCGGCGATGGTGGATTAACCCCATAGAAGCCGCGATCGCTATTGAACGCGGCTTCTGAGGGGTTAATCGGCGGGGGAGCTCCGCGATCGGTCCCGGCACATTGAGCAGTGATAGTCTGCTGTCGGAAACAGCAGCTATCACAGCTCATGAACGCGCCCCGCGCGAACGGCGCCGTGTTTACTCCATGACCTACTATTAGGTCACTGAGCGCGAACGCTACAGTTAGCATGACCTAATAGTAGGTCATGGAGCGTTAAGGGGTTAAATGCTTTAATCCATAGTCCTTTTTAATCGATTGTGAAACAAAATCTAAACGACATAATAAAAATTCAACCGCACCACGGATTCCCAGACAGTCTCCCACACTGGTACTAGCGAGGCCTTAAGCTGTGTAACTTCTGCGTTCTGACGAGAGCAGGCACATTCAGCTTAAAATGGCCATCGACGTTAAATGCTTTAATCCATAGTCCTATTTAATCTATTGTGAAACAAAATCTAAACGACATAATAAAAAGTCAACCACACCACGGATTCCCAGACAGTCTCCCACACTGGTACTAGCGAGGCCTTAAGCTGTGTAACTTCTGCGATCTGACGAGAGCAGGCACATTCAGCTTATAATAGCCATTAACATTAAATGCTTTAATCCATAGTCCTTTTTAATCGATTGTGAAACAAAATCTAAACGACATAATAAAAAGTCTACAGCACCACGGATTCCCAGACAGTCTCCCACACTGGTACTAGCGAGGCCTTAAGCTGTGTAACTTCTGCGATCTGACGAGAGCAGGCACATTCAGCTTAGAATGGAAATTGACATTAAATGCTTTAATCCATAGTCATTTTTAATCGATTGTGAAACAAAATCTAAACGACATAATAAAAAGTCAACCGCACCACGGATTCCAAGACAGTCTCCCACACTGGTACTAGCGAGGCATTAAGCTGTGTAACTTCTGCGATCTGACGAGAGCAGGTACATTCAGCTTATAATGGCCATTAACACTAAATGCTTTAATCCATAGTCCTTTTTAATCGATTGTGAAACAAAATCTAAACGACATAATAAAAAGTCAACCGCACCACGGATTCCCAGACAGTCTCCCACACTGGTACTAGCGAGGCCTTAAGCTGTGTAACATCTGCGATCTGACGAGAGCAGGCACATTCAGCTTAGAATGGCCATTGACATTAAATGCTTTAATCCATAGTCCTTTTTAATCGATTGTGAAACAAAATCTAAACGACATAATAAAAAGTCAACCGCACCACGGATTCCCAGACAGTCTCCCACACTGGTACTAGCGAGGTTTTAAGCTGTGTAACTTCTGCGATCTGACGAGAGCAGGCAAATTCAGCTTACAATGGCCATTGACATTAAATGCTTTAATCCATAGTCCTTTTTAATCGATTGTGAAACAAAATCTAAACGACATAATAAAAAGTCAACCGCACCACGGATTCCCAGACAGTCTCCCACACTGGTACTAGCGAGGCCTTAAGCTGTGTAACTTCTGCGATCTGACGAGAGCAGGCACATTCAGCTTATAATAGCCATTAACATTAAATGCTTTAATCCATAGTCCTTTTTAATCGATTGTGAAACAAAATCTAAACGACATAATAAAAAGTCTACAGCACCACGGATTCCCAGACAGTCTCCCACACTGGTACTAGCGAGGACTTAAGCTGTGTAACTTCTGCGATCTGACGAGAGCAGGCACATTCAGCTTAGAATGGAAATTGACATTAAATGCTTTAATCCATAGTCATTTTTAATCGATTGTGAAACAAAATCTAAACGACATAATAAAAAGTCAACCGCACCACGGATTCCCAGACAGTCTCCCACACTGGTACTAGCGAGGCATTAAGCTGTGTAACTTCTGCGATCTGACGAGAGCAGGCACATTCAGCTTATAATGGCCATTAACATTAAATGCTTTAATCCATAGTCCTTTTTAATCGATTGTGAAACAAAATCTAAACGACATAATAAAAAGTCAACCGCACCACGGATTCCCAGACAGTCTCCCACACTGGTACTAGCGAGGCCTTAAGCTGTGTAACATCTGCGATCTGACGAGAGCAGGCACATTCAGCTTAGAATGGCCATTGACATTAAATGCTTTAATCCATAGTCCTTTTTAATCGATTGTGAAACAAAATCCAAACGACATAATAAAAAGTCAACCGCACCACGGATTCCCAGACAGTCTCCCACACTGGTACTAGCGAGGTTTTAAGCTGTGTAACTTCTGCGATCTGACGAGAGCAGGGACATTCAGCTTAGAATGGCCATTGACATTAAATGCTTTAATCCATAGTCCTTTTTAATCGATTGTGAAACAAAATCTAAACGACATAATAAAAAGTCAACCGCACCACGGATTCCCAGACAGTCTCCCACACTGGTACTAGCGAGGCCTTAAGCTGTGTAACTTCTGCGATCTGACGAGAGCAGGCACATTCTGCTTAGAATGGCCATTGACATTAAATGCTTTAATCCATAGTCCTTTTTAATCGATTGTGAAACAAAATCTAAACGACATAATAAAAAGTCAACTGCACCACGGATTCCCAGACAGTCTCCCACACTGGTACAAGCGAGGCCTTATGCTGTGTAACTTCTGCGTTCTGACGAGAGCAGGCACATTGAGCTTAGAATGGCCATTGACATTAAATGCTTTAATCCATAGTCCTTTTTAATCGATTGTGAAACAAAATCTAAACGACATAATAAAAAGGCAACCGCACCACGGATTCCCAGACAGTCTCCCACACTGGTACTAGCGAGGCCTTAAGCTGCGTAACTTCTGCGATCTGACGAGAGCAGGCACATTCAGCTTAGAATGGCCATTGACATTAAAAGTCTTAATCCATAGTCCTATTTAATCTATTGTGAAACAAAATCTAAACAACATAATAAAAAGTCAACCGCACCACGGATTCCCAGACAGTCTCCCACACTGGTACTAGCGAGGCCTTAAGCTGTTTAACTTCTGCGATCTGACGAGAGCAGGGACATTCAGCTTAGAATGGCCATTGACATTAAATGCTTTAATCCATAGTCCTTTTTAATCGATTGTGAAACAAAATCTAAACGACATAATAAAAAGTCAACCGCACCACGGATTCCCAGACAGTCTCCCACACTGGTACTAGCGAAGCCTTAAGCTGCGTAACTTCTGCGATCTGACGAGAGCAGGCACATTCAGCTTAGAATGGCCATTGACATTAAAAGTCTTAATCCATAGTCCTATTTAATCTATTGTGAAACAAAATCTAAACAACATAATAAAAAGTCAACCGCACCACGGATTCCCAGACAGTCTCCCACACTGGTACTAGCGAGGCCTTAAGCTGTGTAACTTCTGCGATCTGACGAGAGCAGGGACATTCAGCTTAGAATGGCCATTGACATTAAATGCTTTAATCCATAGTCTATTTTAATCGATTGTGAAACAAAATCTAAACGACATAATAAAAAGTCAACCGCACCACGGATTCCCAGACAGTCTCCCACACTGGTACTAGCGAGGCCTTAAGCTGCGTAACTTCTGCGATCTGACGAGAGCAGGCACATTCAGCTTAGAATGGCCATTGACATTAAAAGTCTTAATCCATAGTCCTATTTAATCTATTGTGAAACAAAATCTAAACAACATAATAAAAAGTCAACCGCACCACGAATTCCCAGACAGTCTCCCACACTGGTACTAGCGAGGCCTTAAGCTGTGTAACTTCTGCGATCTGACGAGAGCAGGGACATTCAGCTTAGAATGGCCATTGACATTTAATGCTTTAATCCATAGTCCTTTTTAATCGATTGTGAAACAAAATCTAAACGACATAATAAAAAGTCAACCGCACCACGGATTCCCAGACAGTCTCCCACACTGGTACTAGCGAGGCCTTAAGCTGCGTAACTTCTGCGATCTGACGAGAGCAGGCACATTCAGCTTAGAATGGCCATTGACATTAAAAGTCTTAATCCATAGTCCTATTTAATCTATTGTGAAACAAAATCTAAACAACATAATAAAAAGTCAACCGCACCACGGATTCCCAGACAGTCTCCCACACTGGTACTAGCGAGGCCTTAAGCTGTGTAACTTCTGCGATCTGACGAGAGCAGGGACATTCAGCTTAGAATGGCCATTGACGTTAAATGCTTTAATCCATAGTCCTTTTTAATCGATTGTGAAACAAAATCTAAAAGACATAATAAAAAGTCAACCGCACCACGGATTCCCAGACAGTCTCCCACACTGGTACTAGCGAGGCCTTAAGCTGTGTAACTTCTGCGATCTGACGAGAGCAGGCACATTCAGCTTAGAATGGCCATTGAAATTAAAAGCCTTAATCCATAGTCCTATTTAATCTATTGTGAAACAAAATCTAAACAACATAATAAAAAGTCAACCGCACCACGGATTCCCAGACAGTCTCCCACACTGGTACTAGCGAGGCCTTAAGCTGTGTAACTTCTGCGATCTGACGAGAGCAGGGACATTCAGCTTAGAATGGCGATTGACATTAAATGCTTTAATCCATAGTCCTTTTTAATCGATTGTGAAACCAAATCTAAACGACATAATAAAAATGCAACCGCACCACGGATTCCCAGACAGTCTCCCACACTGGTACTAGCGAGGCCTTAAGCTGTGTAACTTCTGCCATCTGACGAGAGCAGACACATTCAGCTTAGAATGGCTATTGACATTAAATGCTTTAATCCATAGTCCTTTTTAATCGATTGTGAAACAAAATCTAAACGACATAATAAAAAGTCTACCGCACCACGGATTCCCAGACAGTCTCCCACACTGGTACTAGCGAGGCCTTATGCTGTGTAACTTCTGCGTTCTGACGAGAGCAGGCGCATTCAGCTTAGAATGGCCATTGCCATTAAATGCTTTAATCCATAGTCCTTTTTAATCGATTGTGAAACAAAATCTAAACGACATAATAAAAAGGCAACCACACCACGGATTCCCAGACAGTCTCCCACACTGGTACTAGCGAGGCCTTAAGCTGTGTAACTTCTGCCATCTGACGAGAGCAGGCACATTCAGCTTAGAATGGCTATTGACATTAAATGCTTTAATCCATAGTCCTTTTTAATCGATTGTGAAACAAAATCTAAACGACATAATAAAAAGTCTACCGCACCACGGATTCCCAGACAGTCTCCCACACTGGTACTAGCGAGGCCTTATGCTGTGTAACTTCTGCGTTCTGACGAGAGCAGGCGCATTCAGCTTAGAATGGCCATTGACATTAAATGCTTTAATCCATAGACCTTTTTAATCGATTGTGAAACAAAATCTAAACGACATAATAAAAAGTCAACCACACCACGGATTCCCAGACAGTCTCCCACACTGGTACTAGCGAGGGCTTAAGCTGTGTAACTTCTGCCATCTGACGAGAGCAGGCACATTCAGCTTAGAATGGCTATTGACATTAAATGCTTTAATCCATAGTCCTTTTTAATCGATTGTGAAACAAAATCTAAACGACATAATAAAAAGTCTACTGCACCACGGATTCCCAGACAGTCTCCCACACTGGTACTAGCGAGGCCTTAAGCTGCGTAACTTCTGCGATCTGACGAGAGCAGGCACATTCAGCTTAGAATGGCCATTGACATTAAATGCTTTAATCCATAGTCCTTTTTAATCGATTGTGAAACAAAATCTAAACGACATAATAAAAATTCAACCACACCACGGATTCCCAGACAGTCTCCCACACTGGTACTAGTGAGGCCTTAAGCTGTGTAACTTCTGCGAACTGACGAGAGCAGGCACATTCAGCTTAGAATGGCCATTGACATTAAATGCTTTAATCCATAGTCCTTTTTAATCGATTGTGAAACAAAATCTAAACGACATAATAAAAAGTCAACCGCACCACGGATTCCCAGACAGTCTCCCACACTGGTACTAGCGAGGCCTTAAGCTGCGTAACTTCTGCGATCTGACGAGAGAAGGAACATTCAGCTTAGAATGGCCATTGACATTAAAAGTCTTAATCCATAGTCCTATTTAATCTATTGTGAAACAAAATCTAAACAACATAATAAAAAGTCAACCGCACCACGGATTCCCAGACAGTCTCCCACACTGGTACTAGCGAGGCCTTAAGCTGTGTAACTTCTGCGATCTGACGAGAGCAGGGACATTCAGCTTAGAATGGCCATTGACATTAAATGCTTTAATCCATAGTCCTTTTTAATCGATTGTGAAACAAAATCTAAACGACATAATAAAAAGTCAACCGCACCACGGATTCCCAGACAGTCTCCCACACTGGTACTAGCGAGGCCTTAAGCTGAGTAACTTCTGCGATCTGACAAGATCAGGCACATTCAGCTTAGAAAGGCCATTGAAATTAAAAGCCTTAATCCATAGTCCTATTTAATCTATTGTGAAACAAAATCTAAACAACATAATAAAAAGTCAACCGCACCACGGATTCCCAGACAGTCTCCCACACTGGTACTAGCGAGGCCTTAAGCTGTGTAACTTCTGCGATCTGACGAGAGCAGGGACATTCAGCTTAGAATGGCCATTGACATTAAATGCTTTAATCCATAGTCCTTTTTAATCGATTGTGAAACAAAATCTAAACGACATAATAATAATGCAGCCGCACCACGGATTCCCAGACAGTCTCCCACACTGGTACTAGCGAGGCCTTAAGCTGTGTAACTTCTGCGATCTGACGAGAGCAGGCACATTCAGCTTAGAATGGCCATTGACGTTAAATCCTTTAATCCATAGTCCTATTTAATCTATTGTGAAAAAAAATCTAAACGACATAATAAAAAGGCAACCACACCACGGATTCCCAGACAGTCTCCCACACTGGTACTAGCGAGGCCTTAAGCTGTGTAACTTCTGCGATCTGACGAGAGCAGGCACATTCAGCTTAGAATGGCCATTGACATTAAATGCTTTAATCCATAGTCCTTTTTAACCGATTGTGAAACAAAATCTAAACGACATAATAAAAAGACAACCGCACCACGGATTCCCAGACAGTCTCCTACACTGGTACTAGCGAGGCCTTAAGCTGTGTAACTTCTGCGATCTGACGAGAGCAGGCACATTCAGCTTAGAACGGCCATTGACATTAAATGCTTTAATCCATAGTCCTTTTTAATCGATTGTGAAACAAAATCTAAACGCCATAATAAAAAGTCAACCGCACCACGGATTCCCAGACAGTGTCCCACACTGGTACTAGCGAGGCGTTAAGCTGTGTAACTTCTGCAATCTGACGAGAGCAGGCACATTCAGCTTAGAATGGCCATTGACATTAAATGCTTTAATCCATAGTCCTTTTTAATCGATTGTGAAACAAAATCTAAACGACATAATAAAAAGTCAACCGCACCACGGATTCCCAGACAGTCTCCCACACTGGTACTAGCGAGGCCTTAAGCTGTGTAACTTTTGCGATCTGACGAGAGCAGGCACATTCAGCTTAGAATGGCCATTGACATTAAAAGCCTTAATCCATAGTCCTATTTAATCTATTGTGAAACAAAATCTAAACAACATAATAAAAAGTCAACCGCACCACGGATTCCCAGACAGTCTCCCACACTGGTACTAGCGAGGCCTTAAGCTGTGTAACTTCTGCGATCTGACGAGAGCAGGGACATTCAGCTTAGAATAGCCATTGACATTAAATGCTTTAATCCATATTCCTATAAAATCTATTGTGAAACAAAATCTAAACGACATAATAAAAAGAGAACCACACAACGGATTCCCAGACAGTCTCCCACACTGGTACTAGCGAGGCCTTAAGATGTGTAACTTCTGCGATCTGACGAGAGCAGGCACATTCAGCTTAGAATGGCTATTGACATTAAATGCTTTAATCCATAGTCCTTTTTAATCGATTGTGAAACAAAATCTAAACGACATAATAAAAAATCAACCGCACCACGGATTCCCAGACAGTCTCCCACACTGGTACTAGCGAGGCCTTAAGCTGTGTAACTTCTGCCATCTGACGAGAGCAGGCACATTCAGCTTAGAATGGCCATTAACATTAAATGCTTTAATCCATAGTCCTTTTTAATCGATTATGAAACAAAATCTAAACGACAAAATATAAAGTCTACCGCACCACGGATTCCCAGACAGTCTCCCACACTGGTACTAGCGAGGCCTTAAGCTGTGTAACTTCTGCGATTTGACGAGAGCAGGCACATTCAGCTTAGAACGGCCATTGACATTAAATGCTTTAATCCATAGTCCTTTTTAATCGATTGTGAAACAAAATCTAAACGCCATAATAAAAAGTCAACCGCACCACGGATTCCCAGACAGTGTCCCACACTGGTACTAGCGAGGCGTTAAGCTGTGTAACTTCTGCAATCTGACGAGAGCAGGCACATTCAGCTTAGAATGGCCATTGACATTAAATGCCTTAATCCATAGTCCTTTTTAATCGATTGTGAAACAAAATCTAAACGACATAATAAAAAGTCAACCGCACCACGGATTCCCAGACAGTCTCCCACAGTGGTACTAGCGAGGCGTTAAGCTGTGTAACTTCTGCGATCTAACGAAAGCAGGCACATTCAGCTTAGAATGGCCATTGACATTAAATGCTTTAATCCATAGTCCTTTTTAATCGATTGTGAAACAAAATCTAAACGACATAATAAAAAGTCAACCGCACCACGGATTCCCAGACAGTCTCCCACACTGGTACTAGCGAGGCCTTAAGCTGTGTAACTTTTGCGATCTGACGAGAGCAGGCACATTCAGCTTAGAATGGCCATTGACATTAAAAGCCTTAATCCATAGTCCTATTTAATCTATTGTGAAACAAAATCTAAACAACATAATAAAAAGTCAACCGCACCACGGATTCCCAGACAGTCTCCCACACTGGTACTAGCGAGGCCTTAAGCTGTGTAACTTCTGCGATCTGACGAGAGCAGGGACATTCAGCTTAGAATAGCCATTGACATTAAATGCTTTAATCCATATTCCTATAAAATCTATTGTGAAACAAAATCTAAACGACATAATAAAAAGAGAACCACACAACGGATTCCCAGACAGTCTCCCACACTGGTACTAGCGAGGCCTTAAGATGTGTAACTTCTGCGATCTGACGAGAGCAGGCACATTCAGCTTAGAATGGCTATTGACATTAAATGCTTTAATCCATAGTCCTTTTTAATCGATTGTGAAACAAAATCTAAACGACATAATAAAAAATCAACCGCACCACGGATTCCCAGACAGTCTCCCACACTGGTACTAGCGAGGCCTTAAGCTGTGTAACTTCTGCCATCTGACGAGAGCAGGCACATTCAGCTTAGAATGGCCATTAACATTAAATGCTTTAATCCATAGTCCTTTTTAATCGATTATGAAACAAAATCTAAACGACAAAATATAAAGTCTACCGCACCACGGATTCCCAGACAGTCTCCCACACTGGTACTAGCGAGGCCTTAAGCTGTGTAACTTCTGCGATTTGACGAGAGCAGGCACATTCAGCTTAGAATGGCCATTGACATTAAATGCTTTAATCCATAGTCCTTTTTAATCGATTGTGAAACAAAATCTAAACGCCATAATAAAAAGTCAACCGCACCACGGATTCCCAGACAGTGTCCCACACTGGTACTAGCGAGGCGTTAAGCTGTGTAACTTCTGCAATCTGACGAGAGCAGGCACATTCAGCTTGGAATGGCCATTGACATTAAATGCTTTAATCCATAGTCCTTTTTAATCGATTGTGAAACAAAATCTAAACGACATAATAAAAAGTCAACCGCACCACGGATTCCCAGACAGTCTCCCACACTGGTACTAGCGAGGCGTTAAGCTGTGTAACTTCTGCGATCTAATGAAAGCAGGCACATTCAGCTTAGAATGGCCATTGACATTAAATGCTTTAATCCATAGTCCTTTTTAATCGATTGTGAAACAAAATCTAAACGACATAATAAAAAGTCAACCGCACCACGGATTCCCAGACAGTCTCCCACACTGGTACTAGCGAGGCCTTAAGCTGTGTAACTTCTGCGATCTGACGAGAGCAGGGACATTCAGCTTAGAATAGCCATTGACATTAAATGCTTTAATCCATATTCCTATAAAATCTATTGTGAAACAAAATCTAAACGACATAATAAAAAGAGAACCACACAACTGATTCCCAGACAGTCTCCCACACTGGTACTAGCGAGGCCTTAAGATGTGTAACTTCTGCGATCTGACGAGAGCAGGCAGATTCAGCTTAGAATGGCTATTGACATTAAATGCTTTAATCCATAGTCCTTTTTAATCGATTGTGAAACAAAATCTAAACGACATAATAAAAAGTCAACCGCACCACGGATTCCCAGACAGTCTCCCACACTGGTACTAGCGAGGCCTTAAGCTGTGTAACTTCTGCCATCTGACGAGAGCAGGCACATTCAGCTTAGAATGGCCATTAACATTAAATGCTTTAATCCATAGTCCTTTTTAATCGATTATGAAACAAAATCTAAACGACAAAATATAAAGTCTACCGCACCACGGATTCCCAGACAGTCTCCCACACTGGTACTAGCGAGGCCTTAAGCTGTGTAACTTCTGCGATTTGACGAGAGCAGGCACATTCAGCTTAGAATGGCCATTGACATTAAATGCTTTAATCCATAGTCCTTTTTAATCGATTGTGAAACAAAATCTAAACGACATAATAAAAAGTCAACCGCACCACGGATTCCCAGACAGTCTCCCACACTGGTACTAGCGAGGCCTTAAGCTGTGTAACTTCTGCGATCTGACGAGAGCAGGCACATTCAGCTTAGAATGGCCATTGACATTAAATGCTTTAATCCATAGTCCTTTTTAATCGATTGTGAAACAAAATCTAAACGACATAATAAAAAGTCAACCGCACCACGGATTCCCAGACAGTCTCCCACACTGGTACTAGCGAGGCGTTAATCTGTGTAACTTCTGCGATCTAACGAAAGCAGGCACATTCAGCTTAGAATGGCCATTGACATTAAATGGTTTAATCCATAGTCCTTTTTAATCGATTGTGAAACAAAATCTAAACGACATAATAAAAAGTCAACCGCACCACGGATTCCCAGACAGTCTCCCACACTGGTACTAGCGAGGCCTTAAGCTGTGTAACTTCTGCGATCTGACGAGAGCAGGCACATTCAGCTTAGAATGGCCATTGACATTAAATGCTTTAATCCATAGTCCTTTTTAATCGATTGTGAAACAAAATCTAAACGACATAATAAAAAGGCAACCGCACCACGGATTTCCAGACAGTCTCCCACACTGGTACTAGCGAGGCCTTAAGCTGTGTAACTTCTGCGATCGGACGAGAGCAGGCACATTCAGCTTAGAATGGCCATTGACATTAAATGCTTTAATCCATAGTCCTTTTTAATCGATTGTGAAACAAAATCTAAACGACATAATAAAAAGTCAACCGCACCACGGATTCCCAGACAGTCTCCCACACTGGTACTAGCGAGGCGTTAAGCTGTGTAACTTCTGCGATCTAACGAAAGCAGGCACATTCAGCTTAGAATGGCCATTGACATTAAATGCTTTAATCCATAGTCCTTTTTAATCGATTGTGAAACAAAATCTAAACGACATAATAAAAAGTCAACCGCACCACGGATTCCCAGACAGTCTCCCACACTGGTACTAGCGAGGCCTTAAGCTGTGTAACTTCTGCGATCTGACGAGAGCAGGCACATTCAGCTTAGAATGGCCATTGACATTAAATGCTTTAATCCATAGTCCTTTTTAATCGATTGTGAAACAAAATCTAAACGACATAATAAAAAGTCTACCGCACCACGGATTCCCAGACAGTCTCCCACACTGGTACTAGCGAGGCCTTAAGCTGTGTAACTTCTGCGATCTGACGAGAGCAGGCACATTCAGCTT
>NW_027463520.1:0-76033 GCF_050947455.1 Rhinoderma darwinii
AACCATGTTTCTGTGAATAACTCCTGAACCGTAAGTCCTAGACGCTCGCTCTTGGCTGCATTCGATTCAGCTCGTGGCAGCCAGTCTAAAAAACACTATCTTGGACTTCTCTGCATGTTTCCCAGGCGAGCAATTGGCAGCATGTTCAGAACCATGTTTCTGTGAATAACTCCTGAACCGTAAGTCCTAGACGCTCGCTCTTGGCTGCATTCGATTCAGCTCGTGGCAGCCAGTCTAAAAAACACTATCTTGGACTTCTCTGCATGTTTCCCAGGCGAGAAATTGGCAGCATGTTCAGAACCATGTTTCTGTGAATAACTCCTGAACCGTAAGTCCTAGACGCTCGCTCTTGGCTGCATTCGATTCAGCTCGTGGCAGCCAGTCTAAAAAACACTATCTTGGACTTCTCTGCATGTTTCCCAGGCGAGCAATTGGCAGCATGTTCAGAACCATGTTTCTGTGAATAACTCCTGAACCGTAAGTCCTAGACGCTCGCTCTTGGCTGCATTCGATTCAGCTCGTGGCAGCCAGTCTAAAAAACACTATCTTGGACTTCTCTGCATGTTTCCCAGGCGAGAAATTGGCAGCATGTTCAAAACCATGTTTCTGTGAATAACTCCTGAACCGTAAGTCCTAGACGCTCGATCTTGGCGGCATTCGTCTCAGCGCCTGGCAATTAGTATAGGAGCACTGTGTTTGACTTCTCTGGATGTTTCCCAGGCGAGTTATTGACAAGTAAATCCTAGACGCTCGATCTTGGTTATTTTCGCTTTCGCGGCTGGCAGTAAAAGAACCATGTTTCTGTGAATAACTCCTGAACCGTAAGTCCTAGACGCTCGCTCTTGGCTGCATTCGATTCAGCTCGTGGCAGCCAGTCTAAAAAACACTATCTTGGACTTCTCTGCATGTTTCCCAGGCGAGAAATTGGCAGCATGTTCAGAACCATGTTTCTGTGAATAACTCCTGAACCGTAAGTCCTAGACGCTCGATCTTGGCGGCATTCGTCTCAGCGCCTGGCAATTAGTATAGGAGCACTGTGTTTGACTTCTCTGGATGTTTCCCAGGCGAGTTATTGACAAGTAAATCCTAGACGCTCGATCTTGGTTATTTTCGCTTTCGCGGCTGGCAGTAAAAGAACCATGTTTCTGTGAATAACTCCTGAACCGTAAGTCCTAGACGCTCGCTCTTGGCTGCATTCGATTCAGCTCGTGGCAGCCAGTCTAAAAAACACTATCTTGGACTTCTCTGCATGTTTCCCAGGCGAGCAATTGGCAGCATGTTCAGAACCATGTTTCTGTGAATAACTCCTGAACCGTAAGTCCTAGACGCTCGCTCTTGGCTGCATTCGATTCAGCTCGTGGCAGCCAGTCTAAAAAACACTATCTTGGACTTCTCTGCATGTTTCCCAGGCGAGCAATTGGCAGCATGTTCAGAACCATGTTTCTGTGAATAACTCCTGAACCGTAAGTCCTAGACGCTCGCTCTTGGCTGCATTCGATTCAGCTCGTGGCAGCCAGTCTAAAAAAACACTATCTTGGACTTCTCTGCATGTTTCCCAGGCGAGCAATTGGCAGCATGTTCAGAACCATGTTTCTGTGAATAACTCCTGAACCGTAAGTCCTAGACGCTCGCTCTTGGCTGCATTCGATTCAGCTCGTGGCAGCCAGTCTAAAAAACACTATCTTGGACTTCTCTGCATGTTCCTAAGGCAAATGTTTCTAAAGCTAATTCTTGAACCGTAAGTCCTAGACGCTCGATCTTGGCGGCATTCGTCTCAGCGCCAGGCAATTAGTATAGGAGCACTGTGTTTGACTTCTCTGGATGTTTCCCAGGCGAGTTATTGACAAGTAAATCCTAGACGCTCGATCTTGGTTATTTTCGCTTTCGCGGCTGGCAGTAAAAGAACCATGTTTCTGTGAATAACTCCTGAACCGTAAGTCCTAGACGCTCGCTCTTGGCTGCATTCGATTCAGCTCGTGGCAGCCAGTCTAAAAAACACTATCTTGGACTTCTCTGCATGTTTCCCAGGCGAGCAATTGGCAGCATGTTCAGAACCATGTTTCTGTGAATAACTCCTGAACCGTAAGTCCTAGACGCTCGCTCTTGGCTGCATTCGATTCAGCTCGTGGCAGCCAGTCTAAAAAACACTATCTTGGACTTCTCTGCATGTTCCTAAGGCAAATGTTTCTAAAGCTAATTCTTGAACCGTAAGTCCTAGACGCTCGATCTTGGCGGCATTCGTCTCAGCGCCAGGCAATTAGTATAGGAGCACTGTGTTTGACTTCTCTGGATGTTTCCCAGGCGAGTTATTGACAAGTAAATCCTAGACGCTCGATCTTGGTTATTTTCGCTTTCGCGGCTGGCAGTAAAAGAACCATGTTTCTGTGAATAACTCCTGAACCGTAAGTCCTAGACGCTCGCTCTTGGCTGCATTCGATTCAGCTCGTGGCAGCCAGTCTAAAAAACACTATCTTGGACTTCTCTGCTTGTTTCCCAGGCGAGCAATTGGCAGCATGTTCAGAACCATGTTTCTGTGAATAACTCCTGAACCGTAAGTCCTAGACGCTCGCTCTTGGCTGCATTCGATTCAGCTCGTGGCAGCCAGTCTAAAAAACACTATCTTGGACTTCTCTGCATGTTTCCCAGGCGAGCAATTGGCAGCATGTTCAGAACCATGTTTCTGTGAATAACTCCTGAACCGTAAGTCCTAGACGCTCGCTCTTGGCTGCATTCGATTCAGCTCGTGGCAGCCAGTCTAAAAAACACTATCTTGGACTTCTCTGCATGTTTCCCAGGCGAGCAATTGGCAGCATGTTCAGAACCATGTTTCTGTGAATAACTCCTGAACCGTAAGTCCTAGACGCTCGCTCTTGGCTGCATTCGATTCAGCTCGTGGCAGCCAGTCTAAAAAACACTATCTTGGACTTCTCTGCATGTTCCTAAGGCAAATGTTTCTAAAGCTAATTCTTGAACCGTAAGTCCTAGACGCTCGATCTTGGCGGCATTCGTCTCAGCGCCACGCAATTAGTATAGGAGCACTGTGTTTGACTTCTCTGGATGTTTCCCAGGCGAGTTATTGACAAGTAAATCCTAGACGCTCGATCTTGGTTATTTTCGCTTTCGCGGCTGGCAGTAAAAGAACCATGTTTCTGTGAATAACTCCTGAACCGTAAGTCCTAGACGCTCGCTCTTGGCTGCATTCGATTCAGCTCGTGGCAGCCAGTCTAAAAAACACTATCTTGGACTTCTCTGCATGTTTCCCAGGCGAGCAATTGGCAGCATGTTCAGAACCATGTTTCTGTGAATAACTCCTGAACCGTAAGTCCTAGACGCTCGCTCTTGGCTGCATTCGATTCAGCTCGTGGCAGCCAGTCTAAAAAACACTATCTTGGACTTCTCTGCATGTTTCCCAGGCGAGCAATTGGCAGCATGTTCAGAACCATGTTTCTGTGAATAACTCCTGAACCGTAAGTCCTAGACGCTCGCTCTTGGCTGCATTCGATTCAGCTCGTGGCAGCCAGTCTAAAAAACACTATCTTGGACTTCTCTGCATGTTTCCCAGGCGAGCAATTGGCAGCATGTTCAGAAACCATGTTTCTGTGAATAACTCCTGAACCGTAAGTCCTAGACGCTCGCTCTTGGCTGCATTCGATTCAGCTCGTGGCAGCCAGTCTAAAAAACACTATCTTGGACTTCTCTGCATGTTCCTAAGGCAAATGTTTCTAAAGCTAATTCTTGAACCGTAAGTCCTAGACGCTCGATCTTGGCGGCATTCGTCTCAGCGCCAGGCAATTAGTATAGGAGCACTGTGTTTGACTTCTCTGGATGTTTCCCAGGCGAGTTATTGACAAGTAAATCCTAGACGCTCGATCTTGGTTATTTTCGCTTTCGCGGCTGGCAGTAAAAGAACCATGTTTCTGTGAATAACTCCTGAACCGTAAGTCCTAGACGCTCGCTCTTGGCTGCATTCGATTCAGCTCGTGGCAGCCAGTCTAAAAAACACTATCTTGGACTTCTCTGCATGTTTCCCAGGCGAGCAATTGGCAGCATGTTCAGAACCATGTTTCTGTGAATAACTCCTGAACCGTAAGTCCTAGACGCTCGCTCTTGGCTGCATTCGATTCAGCTCGTGGCAGCCAGTCTAAAAAACACTATCTTGGACTTCTCTGCATGTTCCTAAGGCAAATGTTTCTAAAGCTAATTCTTGAACCGTAAGTCCTAGACGCTCGATCTTGGCGGCATTCGTCTCAGCGCCAGGCAATTAGTATAGGAGCACTGTGTTTGACTTCTCTGGATGTTTCCCAGGCGAGTTATTGACAAGTAAATCCTAGACGCTCGATCTTGGTTATTTTCGCTTTCGCGGCTGGCAGTAAAAGAACCATGTTTCTGTGAATAACTCCTGAACCGTAAGTCCTAGACGCTCGCTCTTGGCTGCATTCGATTCAGCTCGTGGCAGCCAGTCTAAAAAACACTATCTTGGACTTCTCTGCTTGTTTCCCAGGCGAGCAATTGGCAGCATGTTCAGAACCATGTTTCTGTGAATAACTCCTGAACCGTAAGTCCTAGACGCTCGCTCTTGGCTGCATTCGATTCAGCTCGTGGCAGCCAGTCTAAAAAACACTATCTTGGACTTCTCTGCATGTTTCCCAGGCGAGCAATTGGCAGCATGTTCAGAACCATGTTTCTGTGAATAACTCCTGAACCGTAAGTCCTAGACGCTCGCTCTTGGCTGCATTCGATTCAGCTCGTGGCAGCCAGTCTAAAAAACACTATCTTGGACTTCTCTGCATGTTTCCCAGGCGAGCAATTGGCAGCATGTTCAGAACCATGTTTCTGTGAATAACTCCTGAACCGTAAGTCCTAGACGCTCGCTCTTGGCTGCATTCGATTCAGCTCGTGGCAGCCAGTCTAAAAAACACTATCTTGGACTTCTCTGCATGTTCCTAAGGCAAATGTTTCTAAAGCTAATTCTTGAACCGTAAGTCCTAGACGCTCGATCTTGGCGGCATTCGTCTCAGCGCCACGCAATTAGTATAGGAGCACTGTGTTTGACTTCTCTGGATGTTTCCCAGGCGAGTTATTGACAAGTAAATCCTAGACGCTCGATCTTGGTTATTTTCGCTTTCGCGGCTGGCAGTAAAAGAACCATGTTTCTGTGAATAACTCCTGAACCGTAAGTCCTAGACGCTCGCTCTTGGCTGCATTCGATTCAGCTCGTGGCAGCCAGTCTAAAAAACACTATCTTGGACTTCTCTGCATGTTTCCCAGGCGAGCAATTGGCAGCATGTTCAGAACCATGTTTCTGTGAATAACTCCTGAACCGTAAGTCCTAGACGCTCGCTCTTGGCTGCATTCGATTCAGCTCGTGGCAGCCAGTCTAAAAAACACTATCTTGGACTTCTCTGCATGTTTCCCAGGCGAGCAATTGGCAGCATGTTCAGAACCATGTTTCTGTGAATAACTCCTGAACCGTAAGTCCTAGACGCTCGCTCTTGGCTGCATTCGATTCAGCTCGTGGCAGCCAGTCTAAAAAACACTATCTTGGACTTCTCTGCATGTTCCTAAGGCAAATGTTTCTAAAGCTAATTCTTGAACCGTAAGTCCTAGACGCTCGATCTTGGCGGCATTCGTCTCAGCGCCACGCAATTAGTATAGGAGCACTGTGTTTGACTTCTCTGGATGTTTCCCAGGCGAGTTATTGACAAGTAAATCCTAGACGCTCGATCTTGGTTATTTTCGCTTTCGCGGCTGGCAGTAAAAGAACCATGTTTCTGTGAATAACTCCTGAACCGTAAGTCCTAGACGCTCGCTCTTGGCTGCATTCGATTCAGCTCGTGGCAGCCAGTCTAAAAAACACTATCTTGGACTTCTCTGCTTGTTTCCCAGGCGAGCAATTGGCAGCATTTTCAGAACCATGTTTCTGTGAATAACTCCTGAACCGTAAGTCCTAGACGCTCGCTCTTGGCTGCATTCGATTCAGCTCGTGGCAGCCAGTCTAAAAAACACTATCTTGGACTTCTCTGCATGTTTCCCAGGCGAGCAATTGTCAGCATGTTCAGAACCATGTTTCTGTGAATAACTCCTGAACCGTAAGTCCTAGACGCTCGCTCTTGGCTGCATTCGATTCAGCTCGTGGCAGCCAGTCTAAAAAACACTATCTTGGACTTCTCTGCATGTTTCCCAGGCGAGCAATTGGCAGCATGTTCAGAACCATGTTTCTGTGAATAACTCCTGAACCGTAAGTCCTAGACGCTCGCTCTTGGCTGCATTCGATTCAGCTCGTGGCAGCCAGTCTAAAAAACACTATCTTGGACTTCTCTGCATGTTTCCCAGGCGAGAAATTGGCAGCATGTTCAGAACCATGTTTCTGTGAATAACTCCTGAACCGTAAGTCCTAGACGCTCGCTCTTGGCTGCATTCGATTCAGCTCGTGGCAGCCAGTCTAAAAAACACTATCTTGGACTTCTCTGCATGTTTCCCAGGCGAGCAATTGGCAGCATGTTCAGAACCATGTTTCTGTGAATAACTCCTGAACCGTAAGTCCTAGACGCTCGCTCTTGGCTGCATTCGATTCAGCTCGTGGCAGCCAGTCTAAAAAACACTATCTTGGACTTCTCTGCATGTTTCCCAGGCGAGAAATTGGCAGCATGTTCAAAACCATGTTTCTGTGAATAACTCCTGAACCGTAAGTCCTAGACGCTCGATCTTGGCGGCATTCGTCTCAGCGCCTGGCAATTAGTATAGGAGCACTGTGTTTGACTTCTCTGGATGTTTCCCAGGCGAGTTATTGACAAGTAAATCCTAGACGCTCGATCTTGGTTATTTTCGCTTTCGCGGCTGGCAGTAAAAGAACCATGTTTCTGTGAATAACTCCTGAACCGTAAGTCCTAGACGCTCGCTCTTGGCTGCATTCGATTCAGCTCGTGGCAGCCAGTCTAAAAAACACTATCTTGGACTTCTCTGCATGTTTCCCAGGCGAGAAATTGGCAGCATGTTCAGAACCATGTTTCTGTGAATAACTCCTGAACCGTAAGTCCTAGACGCTCGATCTTGGCGGCATTCGTCTCAGCGCCTGGCAATTAGTATAGGAGCACTGTGTTTGACTTCTCTGGATGTTTCCCAGGCGAGTTATTGACAAGTAAATCCTAGACGCTCGATCTTGGTTATTTTCGCTTTCGCGGCTGGCAGTAAAAGAACCATGTTTCTGTGAATAACTCCTGAACCGTAAGTCCTAGACGCTCGCTCTTGGCTGCATTCGATTCAGCTCGTGGCAGCCAGTCTAAAAAACACTATCTTGGACTTCTCTGCATGTTTCCCAGGCGAGCAATTGGCAGCATGTTCAGAACCATGTTTCTGTGAATAACTCCTGAACCGTAAGTCCTAGACGCTCGCTCTTGGCTGCATTCGATTCAGCTCGTGGCAGCCAGTCTAAAAAACACTATCTTGGACTTCTCTGCATGTTTCCCAGACGAGCAATTGGCAGCATGTTCAGAACCATGTTTCTGTGAATAACTCCTGAACCGTAAGTCCTAGACGCTCGCTCTTGGCTGCATTCGATTCAGCTCGTGGCAGCCAGTCTAAAAAACACTATCTTGGACTTCTCTGCATGTTTCCCAGGCGAGAAATTGGCAGCATGTTCAGAACCATGTTTCTGTGAATAACTCCTGAACCGTAAGTCCTAGACGCTCGATCTTGGCGGCATTCGTCTCAGCGCCTGGCAATTAGTATAGGAGCACTGTGTTTGACTTCTCTGGATGTTTCCCAGGCGAGTTATTGACAAGTAAATCCTAGACGCTCGATCTTGGTTATTTTCGCTTTCGCGGCTGGCAGTAAAAGAACCATGTTTCTGTGAATAACTCCTGAACCGTAAGTCCTAGACGCTCGCTCTTGGCTGCATTCGATTCAGCTCGTGGCAGCCAGTCTAAAAAACACTATCTTGGACTTCTCTGCATGTTTCCCAGGCGAGAAATTGGCAGCATGTTCAGAACCATGTTTCTGTGAATAACTCCTGAACCGTAAGTCCTAGACGCTCGATCTTGGCGGCATTCGTCTCAGCGCCTGGCAATTAGTATAGGAGCACTGTGTTTGACTTCTCTGGATGTTTCCCAGGCGAGTTATTGACAAGTAAATCCTAGACGCTCGATCTTGGTTATTTTCGCTTTCGCGGCTGGCAGTAAAAGAACCATGTTTCTGTGAATAACTCCTGAACCGTAAGTCCTAGACGCTCGCTCTTGGCTGCATTCGATTCAGCTCGTGGCAGCCAGTCTAAAAAACACTATCTTGGACTTCTCTGCATGTTTCCCAGGCGAGCAATTGGCAGCATGTTCAGAACCATGTTTCTGTGAATAACTCCTGAACCGTAAGTCCTAGACGCTCGCTCTTGGCTGCATTCGATTCAGCTCGTGGCAGCCAGTCTAAAAAACACTATCTTGGACTTCTCTGCATGTTCCTAAGGCAAATGTTTCTAAAGCTAATTCTTGAACCGTAAGTCCTAGACGCTCGATCTTGGCGGCATTCGTCTCAGCGCCACGCAATTAGTATAGGAGCACTGTGTTTGACTTCTCTGGATGTTTCCCAGGCGAGTTATTGACAAGTAAATCCTAGACGCTCGATCTTGGTTATTTTCGCTTTCGCGGCTGGCAGTAAAAGAACCATGTTTCTGTGAATAACTCCTGAACCGTAAGTCCTAGACGCTCGCTCTTGGCTGCATTCGATTCAGCTCGTGGCAGCCAGTCTAAAAAACACTATCTTGGACTTCTCTGCTTGTTTCCCAGGCGAGCAATTGGCAGCATTTTCAGAACCATGTTTCTGTGAATAACTCCTGAACCGTAAGTCCTAGACGCTCGCTCTTGGCTGCATTCGATTCAGCTCGTGGCAGCCAGTCTAAAAAACACTATCTTGGACTTCTCTGCATGTTTCCCAGGCGAGCAATTGGCAGCATGTTCAGAACCATGTTTCTGTGAATAACTCCTGAACCGTAAGTCCTAGACGCTCGCTCTTGGCTGCATTCGATTCAGCTCGTGGCAGCCAGTCTAAAAAACACTATCTTGGACTTCTCTGCATGTTTCCCAGGCGAGCAATTGGCAGCATGTTCAGAACCATGTTTCTGTGAATAACTCCTGAACCGTAAGTCCTAGACGCTCGCTCTTGGCTGCATTCGATTCAGCTCGTGGCAGCCAGTCTAAAAAACACTATCTTGGACTTCTCTGCATGTTTCCCAGGCGAGCAATTGGCAGCATGTTCAGAACCATGTTTCTGTGAATAACTCCTGAACCGTAAGTCCTAGACGCTCGCTCTTGGCTGCATTCGATTCAGCTCGTGGCAGCCAGTCTAAAAAACACTATCTTGGACTTCTCTGCATGTTCCTAAGGCAAATGTTTCTAAAGCTAATTCTTGAACCGTAAGTCCTAGACGCTCGATCTTGGCGGCATTCGTCTCAGCGCCAGGCAATTAGTATAGGAGCACTGTGTTTGACTTCTCTGGATGTTTCCCAGGCGAGTTATTGACAAGTAAATCCTAGACGCTCGATCTTGGTTATTTTCGCTTTCGCGGCTGGCAGTAAAAGAACCATGTTTCTGTGAATAACTCCTGAACCGTAAGTCCTAGACGCTCGCTCTTGGCTGCATTCGATTCAGCTCGTGGCAGCCAGTCTAAAAAACACTATCTTGGACTTCTCTGCATGTTTCCCAGGCGAGCAATTGGCAGCATGTTCAGAACCATGTTTCTGTGAATAACTCCTGAACCGTAAGTCCTAGACGCTCGCTCTTGGCTGCATTCGATTCAGCTCGTGGCAGCCAGTCTAAAAAACACTATCTTGGACTTCTCTGCATGTTCCTAAGGCAAATGTTTCTAAAGCTAATTCTTGAACCGTAAGTCCTAGACGCTCGATCTTGGCGGCATTCGTCTCAGCGCCAGGCAATTAGTATAGGAGCACTGTGTTTGACTTCTCTGGATGTTTCCCAGGCGAGTTATTGACAAGTAAATCCTAGACGCTCGATCTTGGTTATTTTCGCTTTCGCGGCTGGCAGTAAAAGAACCATGTTTCTGTGAATAACTCCTGAACCGTAAGTCCTAGACGCTCGCTCTTGGCTGCATTCGATTCAGCTCGTGGCAGCCAGTCTAAAAAACACTATCTTGGACTTCTCTGCTTGTTTCCCAGGCGAGCAATTGGCAGCATGTTCAGAACCATGTTTCTGTGAATAACTCCTGAACCGTAAGTCCTAGACGCTCGCTCTTGGCTGCATTCGATTCAGCTCGTGGCAGCCAGTCTAAAAAACACTATCTTGGACTTCTCTGCATGTTTCCCAGGCGAGCAATTGGCAGCATGTTCAGAACCATGTTTCTGTGAATAACTCCTGAACCGTAAGTCCTAGACGCTCGCTCTTGGCTGCATTCGATTCAGCTCGTGGCAGCCAGTCTAAAAAACACTATCTTGGACTTCTCTGCATGTTTCCCAGGCGAGCAATTGGCAGCATGTTCAGAACCATGTTTCTGTGAATAACTCCTGAACCGTAAGTCCTAGACGCTCGCTCTTGGCTGCATTCGATTCAGCTCGTGGCAGCCAGTCTAAAAAACACTATCTTGGACTTCTCTGCATGTTCCTAAGGCAAATGTTTCTAAAGCTAATTCTTGAACCGTAAGTCCTAGACGCTCGATCTTGGCGGCATTCGTCTCAGCGCCACGCAATTAGTATAGGAGCACTGTGTTTGACTTCTCTGGATGTTTCCCAGGCGAGTTATTGACAAGTAAATCCTAGACGCTCGATCTTGGTTATTTTCGCTTTCGCGGCTGGCAGTAAAAGAACCATGTTTCTGTGAATAACTCCTGAACCGTAAGTCCTAGACGCTCGCTCTTGGCTGCATTCGATTCAGCTCGTGGCAGCCAGTCTAAAAAACACTATCTTGGACTTCTCTGCATGTTTCCCAGGCGAGCAATTGGCAGCATGTTCAGAACCATGTTTCTGTGAATAACTCCTGAACCGTAAGTCCTAGACGCTCGCTCTTGGCTGCATTCGATTCAGCTCGTGGCAGCCAGTCTAAAAAACACTATCTTGGACTTCTCTGCATGTTTCCCAGGCGAGCAATTGGCAGCATGTTCAGAACCATGTTTCTGTGAATAACTCCTGAACCGTAAGTCCTAGACGCTCGCTCTTGGCTGCATTCGATTCAGCTCGTGGCAGCCAGTCTAAAAAACACTATCTTGGACTTCTCTGCATGTTCCTAAGGCAAATGTTTCTAAAGCTAATTCTTGAACCGTAAGTCCTAGACGCTCGATCTTGGCGGCATTCGTCTCAGCGCCACGCAATTAGTATAGGAGCACTGTGTTTGACTTCTCTGGATGTTTCCCAGGCGAGTTATTGACAAGTAAATCCTAGACGCTCGATCTTGGTTATTTTCGCTTTCGCGGCTGGCAGTAAAAGAACCATGTTTCTGTGAATAACTCCTGAACCGTAAGTCCTAGACGCTCGCTCTTGGCTGCATTCGATTCAGCTCGTGGCAGCCAGTCTAAAAAACACTATCTTGGACTTCTCTGCTTGTTTCCCAGGCGAGCAATTGGCAGCATTTTCAGAACCATGTTTCTGTGAATAACTCCTGAACCGTAAGTCCTAGACGCTCGCTCTTGGCTGCATTCGATTCAGCTCGTGGCAGCCAGTCTAAAAAACACTATCTTGGACTTCTCTGCATGTTTCCCAGGCGAGCAATTGTCAGCATGTTCAGAACCATGTTTCTGTGAATAACTCCTGAACCGTAAGTCCTAGACGCTCGCTCTTGGCTGCATTCGATTCAGCTCGTGGCAGCCAGTCTAAAAAACACTATCTTGGACTTCTCTGCATGTTTCCCAGGCGAGCAATTGGCAGCATGTTCAGAACCATGTTTCTGTGAATAACTCCTGAACCGTAAGTCCTAGACGCTCGCTCTTGGCTGCATTCGATTCAGCTCGTGGCAGCCAGTCTAAAAAACACTATCTTGGACTTCTCTGCATGTTTCCCAGGCGAGCAATTGGCAGCATGTTCAGAACCATGTTTCTGTGAATAACTCCTGAACCGTAAGTCCTAGACGCTCGCTCTTGGCTGCATTCGATTCAGCTCGTGGCAGCCAGTCTAAAAAACACTATCTTGGACTTCTCTGCATGTTTCCCAGGCGAGCAATTGGCAGCATGTTCAGAACCATGTTTCTGTGAATAACTCCTGAACCGTAAGTCCTAGACGCTCGCTCTTGGCTGCATTCGATTCAGCTCGTGGCAGCCAGTCTAAAAAACACTATCTTGGACTTCTCTGCATGTTTCCCAGGCGAGAAATTGGCAGCATGTTCAAAACCATGTTTCTGTGAATAACTCCTGAACCGTAAGTCCTAGACGCTCGATCTTGGCGGCATTCGTCTCAGCGCCTGGCAATTAGTATAGGAGCACTGTGTTTGACTTCTCTGGATGTTTCCCAGGCGAGTTATTGACAAGTAAATCCTAGACGCTCGATCTTGGTTATTTTCGCTTTCGCGGCTGGCAGTAAAAGAACCATGTTTCTGTGAATAACTCCTGAACCGTAAGTCCTAGACGCTCGCTCTTGGCTGCATTCGATTCAGCTCGTGGCAGCCAGTCTAAAAAACACTATCTTGGACTTCTCTGCATGTTTCCCAGGCGAGAAATTGGCAGCATGTTCAGAACCATGTTTCTGTGAATAACTCCTGAACCGTAAGTCCTAGACGCTCGATCTTGGCGGCATTCGTCTCAGCGCCTGGCAATTAGTATAGGAGCACTGTGTTTGACTTCTCTGGATGTTTCCCAGGCGAGTTATTGACAAGTAAATCCTAGACGCTCGATCTTGGTTATTTTCGCTTTCGCGGCTGGCAGTAAAAGAACCATGTTTCTGTGAATAACTCCTGAACCGTAAGTCCTAGACGCTCGCTCTTGGCTGCATTCGATTCAGCTCGTGGCAGCCAGTCTAAAAAACACTATCTTGGACTTCTCTGCATGTTTCCCAGGCGAGCAATTGGCAGCATGTTCAGAACCATGTTTCTGTGAATAACTCCTGAACCGTAAGTCCTAGACGCTCGCTCTTGGCTGCATTCGATTCAGCTCGTGGCAGCCAGTCTAAAAAACACTATCTTGGACTTCTCTGCATGTTTCCCAGACGAGCAATTGGCAGCATGTTCAGAACCATGTTTCTGTGAATAACTCCTGAACCGTAAGTCCTAGACGCTCGCTCTTGGCTGCATTCGATTCAGCTCGTGGCAGCCAGTCTAAAAAACACTATCTTGGACTTCTCTGCATGTTTCCCAGGCGAGCAATTGGCAGCATGTTCAGAACCATGTTTCTGTGAATAACTCCTGAACCGTAAGTCCTAGACGCTCGCTCTTGGCTGCATTCGATTCAGCTCGTGGCAGCCAGTCTAAAAAACACTATCTTGGACTTCTCTGCATGTTTCCCAGGCGAGCAATTGGCAGCATGTTCAGAACCATGTTTCTGTGAATAACTCCTGAACCGTAAGTCCTAGACGCTCGCTCTTGGCTGCATTCGATTCAGCTCGTGGCAGCCAGTCTAAAAAACACTATCTTGGACTTCTCTGCATGTTCCTAAGGCAAATGTTTCTAAAGCTAATTCTTGAACCGTAAGTCCTAGACGCTCGATCTTGGCGGCATTCGTCTCAGCGCCACGCAATTAGTATAGGAGCACTGTGTTTGACTTCTCTGGATGTTTCCCAGGCGAGTTATTGACAAGTAAATCCTAGACGCTCGATCTTGGTTATTTTCGCTTTCGCGGCTGGCAGTAAAAGAACCATGTTTCTGTGAATAACTCCTGAACCGTAAGTCCTAGACGCTCGCTCTTGGCTGCATTCGATTCAGCTCGTGGCAGCCAGTCTAAAAAACACTATCTTGGACTTCTCTGCTTGTTTCCCAGGCGAGCAATTGGCAGCATTTTCAGAACCATGTTTCTGTGAATAACTCCTGAACCGTAAGTCCTAGACGCTCGCTCTTGGCTGCATTCGATTCAGCTCGTGGCAGCCAGTCTAAAAAACACTATCTTGGACTTCTCTGCATGTTTCCCAGGCGAGCAATTGTCAGCATGTTCAGAACCATGTTTCTGTGAATAACTCCTGAACCGTAAGTCCTAGACGCTCGCTCTTGGCTGCATTCGATTCAGCTCGTGGCAGCCAGTCTAAAAAACACTATCTTGGACTTCTCTGCATGTTTCCCAGGCGAGCAATTGGCAGCATGTTCAGAACCATGTTTCTGTGAATAACTCCTGAACCGTAAGTCCTAGACGCTCGCTCTTGGCTGCATTCGATTCAGCTCGTGGCAGCCAGTCTAAAAAACACTATCTTGGACTTCTCTGCATGTTTCCCAGGCGAGCAATTGGCAGCATGTTCAGAACCATGTTTCTGTGAATAACTCCTGAACCGTAAGTCCTAGACGCTCGCTCTTGGCTGCATTCGATTCAGCTCGTGGCAGCCAGTCTAAAAAACACTATCTTGGACTTCTCTGCATGTTTCCCAGGCGAGCAATTGGCAGCATGTTCAGAACCATGTTTCTGTGAATAACTCCTGAACCGTAAGTCCTAGACGCTCGCTCTTGGCTGCATTCGATTCAGCTCGTGGCAGCCAGTCTAAAAAACACTATCTTGGACTTCTCTGCATGTTCCTAAGGCAAATGTTTCTAAAGCTAATTCTTGAACCGTAACTCCTAGACGCTCGATCTTGGCGGCATTCGTCTCAGCGCCAGGCAATTAGTATAGGAGCACTGTGTTTGACTTCTCTGGATGTTTCCCAGGCGAGTTATTGACAAGTAAATCCTAGACGCTCGATCTTGGTTATTTTCGCTTTCGCGGCTGGCAGTAAAAGAACCATGTTTCTGTGAATAACTCCTGAACCGTAAGTCCTAGACGCTCGCTCTTGGCTGCATTCGATTCAGCTCGTGGCAGCCAGTCTAAAAAACACTATCTTGGACTTCTCTGCATGTTTCCCAGGCGAGCAATTGGCAGCATGTTCAGAACCATGTTTCTGTGAATAACTCCTGAACCGTAAGTCCTAGACGCTCGCTCTTGGCTGCATTCGATTCAGCTCGTGGCAGCCAGTCTAAAAAACACTATCTTGGACTTCTCTGCATGTTTCCCAGGCGAGCAATTGGCAGCATGTTCAGAACCATGTTTCTGTGAATAACTCCTGAACCGTAAGTCCTAGACGCTCGCTCTTGGCTGCATTCGATTCAGCTCGTGGCAGCCAGTCTAAAAAACACTATCTTGGACTTCTCTGCATGTTCCTAAGGCAAATGTTTCTAAAGCTAATTCTTGAACCGTAAGTCCTAGACGCTCGATCTTGGCGGCATTCGTCTCAGCGCCACGCAATTAGTATAGGAGCACTGTGTTTGACTTCTCTGGATGTTTCCCAGGCGAGTTATTGACAAGTAAATCCTAGACGCTCGATCTTGGTTATTTTCGCTTTCGCGGCTGGCAGTAAAAGAACCATGTTTCTGTGAATAACTCCTGAACCGTAAGTCCTAGACGCTCGCTCTTGGCTGCATTCGATTCAGCTCGTGGCAGCCAGTCTAAAAAACACTATCTTGGACTTCTCTGCTTGTTTCCCAGGCGAGCAATTGGCAGCATTTTCAGAACCATGTTTCTGTGAATAACTCCTGAACCGTAAGTCCTAGACGCTCGCTCTTGGCTGCATTCGATTCAGCTCGTGGCAGCCAGTCTAAAAAACACTATCTTGGACTTCTCTGCATGTTTCCCAGGCGAGCAATTGTCAGCATGTTCAGAACCATGTTTCTGTGAATAACTCCTGAACCGTAAGTCCTAGACGCTCGCTCTTGGCTGCATTCGATTCAGCTCGTGGCAGCCAGTCTAAAAAACACTATCTTGGACTTCTCTGCATGTTTCCCAGGCGAGCAATTGGCAGCATGTTCAGAACCATGTTTCTGTGAATAACTCCTGAACCGTAAGTCCTAGACGCTCGCTCTTGGCTGCATTCGATTCAGCTCGTGGCAGCCAGTCTAAAAAACACTATCTTGGACTTCTCTGCATGTTTCCCAGGCGAGAAATTGGCAGCATGTTCAGAACCATGTTTCTGTGAATAACTCCTGAACCGTAAGTCCTAGACGCTCGCTCTTGGCTGCATTCGATTCAGCTCGTGGCAGCCAGTCTAAAAAACACTATCTTGGACTTCTCTGCATGTTTCCCAGGCGAGCAATTGGCAGCATGTTCAGAACCATGTTTCTGTGAATAACTCCTGAACCGTAAGTCCTAGACGCTCGCTCTTGGCTGCATTCGATTCAGCTCGTGGCAGCCAGTCTAAAAAACACTATCTTGGACTTCTCTGCATGTTTCCCAGGCGAGAAATTGGCAGCATGTTCAAAACCATGTTTCTGTGAATAACTCCTGAACCGTAAGTCCTAGACGCTCGATCTTGGCGGCATTCGTCTCAGCGCCTGGCAATTAGTATAGGAGCACTGTGTTTGACTTCTCTGGATGTTTCCCAGGCGAGTTATTGACAAGTAAATCCTAGACGCTCGATCTTGGTTATTTTCGCTTTCGCGGCTGGCAGTAAAAGAACCATGTTTCTGTGAATAACTCCTGAACCGTAAGTCCTAGACGCTCGCTCTTGGCTGCATTCGATTCAGCTCGTGGCAGCCAGTCTAAAAAACACTATCTTGGACTTCTCTGCATGTTTCCCAGGCGAGAAATTGGCAGCATGTTCAGAACCATGTTTCTGTGAATAACTCCTGAACCGTAAGTCCTAGACGCTCGATCTTGGCGGCATTCGTCTCAGCGCCTGGCAATTAGTATAGGAGCACTGTGTTTGACTTCTCTGGATGTTTCCCAGGCGAGTTATTGACAAGTAAATCCTAGACGCTCGATCTTGGTTATTTTCGCTTTCGCGGCTGGCAGTAAAAGAACCATGTTTCTGTGAATAACTCCTGAACCGTAAGTCCTAGACGCTCGCTCTTGGCTGCATTCGATTCAGCTCGTGGCAGCCAGTCTAAAAAACACTATCTTGGACTTCTCTGCATGTTTCCCAGGCGAGCAATTGGCAGCATGTTCAGAACCATGTTTCTGTGAATAACTCCTGAACCGTAAGTCCTAGACGCTCGCTCTTGGCTGCATTCGATTCAGCTCGTGGCAGCCAGTCTAAAAAACACTATCTTGGACTTCTCTGCATGTTTCCCAGACGAGCAATTGGCAGCATGTTCAGAACCATGTTTCTGTGAATAACTCCTGAACCGTAAGTCCTAGACGCTCGCTCTTGGCTGCATTCGATTCAGCTCGTGGCAGCCAGTCTAAAAAACACTATCTTGGACTTCTCTGCATGTTTCCCAGGCGAGCAATTGGCAGCATGTTCAGAACCATGTTTCTGTGAATAACTCCTGAACCGTAAGTCCTAGACGCTCGCTCTTGGCTGCATTCGATTCAGCTCGTGGCAGCCAGTCTAAAAAACACTATCTTGGACTTCTCTGCATGTTTCCCAGGCGAGCAATTGGCAGCATGTTCAGAACCATGTTTCTGTGAATAACTCCTGAACCGTAAGTCCTAGACGCTCGCTCTTGGCTGCATTCGATTCAGCTCGTGGCAGCCAGTCTAAAAAACACTATCTTGGACTTCTCTGCATGTTCCTAAGGCAAATGTTTCTAAAGCTAATTCTTGAACCGTAAGTCCTAGACGCTCGATCTTGGCGGCATTCGTCTCAGCGCCACGCAATTAGTATAGGAGCACTGTGTTTGACTTCTCTGGATGTTTCCCAGGCGAGTTATTGACAAGTAAATCCTAGACGCTCGATCTTGGTTATTTTCGCTTTCGCGGCTGGCAGTAAAAGAACCATGTTTCTGTGAATAACTCCTGAACCGTAAGTCCTAGACGCTCGCTCTTGGCTGCATTCGATTCAGCTCGTGGCAGCCAGTCTAAAAAACACTATCTTGGACTTCTCTGCTTGTTTCCCAGGCGAGCAATTGGCAGCATTTTCAGAACCATGTTTCTGTGAATAACTCCTGAACCGTAAGTCCTAGACGCTCGCTCTTGGCTGCATTCGATTCAGCTCGTGGCAGCCAGTCTAAAAAACACTATCTTGGACTTCTCTGCATGTTTCCCAGGCGAGCAATTGTCAGCATGTTCAGAACCATGTTTCTGTGAATAACTCCTGAACCGTAAGTCCTAGACGCTCGCTCTTGGCTGCATTCGATTCAGCTCGTGGCAGCCAGTCTAAAAAACACTATCTTGGACTTCTCTGCATGTTTCCCAGGCGAGCAATTGGCAGCATGTTCAGAACCATGTTTCTGTGAATAACTCCTGAACCGTAAGTCCTAGACGCTCGCTCTTGGCTGCATTCGATTCAGCTCGTGGCAGCCAGTCTAAAAAACACTATCTTGGACTTCTCTGCATGTTTCCCAGGCGAGCAATTGGCAGCATGTTCAGAACCATGTTTCTGTGAATAACTCCTGAACCGTAAGTCCTAGACGCTCGCTCTTGGCTGCATTCGATTCAGCTCGTGGCAGCCAGTCTAAAAAACACTATCTTGGACTTCTCTGCATGTTTCCCAGGCGAGCAATTGGCAGCATGTTCAGAACCATGTTTCTGTGAATAACTCCTGAACCGTAAGTCCTAGACGCTCGCTCTTGGCTGCATTCGATTCAGCTCGTGGCAGCCAGTCTAAAAAACACTATCTTGGACTTCTCTGCATGTTCCTAAGGCAAATGTTTCTAAAGCTAATTCTTGAACTGTAAGTCCTAGACGCTCGATCTTGGCGGCATTCGTCTCAGCGCCAGGCAATTAGTATAGGAGCACTGTGTTTGACTTCTCTGGATGTTTCCCAGGCGAGTTATTGACAAGTAAATCCTAGACGCTCGATCTTGGTTATTTTCGCTTTCGCGGCTGGCAGTAAAAGAACCATGTTTCTGTGAATAACTCCTGAACCGTAAGTCCTAGACGCTCGCTCTTGGCTGCATTCGATTCAGCTCGTGGCAGCCAGTCTAAAAAACACTATCTTGGACTTCTCTGCATGTTTCCCAGGCGAGCAATTGGCAGCATGTTCAGAACCATGTTTCTGTGAATAACTCCTGAACCGTAAGTCCTAGACGCTCGCTCTTGGCTGCATTCGATTCAGCTCGTGGCAGCCAGTCTAAAAAACACTATCTTGGACTTCTCTGCATGTTCCTAAGGCAAATGTTTCTAAAGCTAATTCTTGAACCGTAAGTCCTAGACGCTCGATCTTGGCGGCATTCGTCTCAGCGCCAGGCAATTAGTATAGGAGCACTGTGTTTGACTTCTCTGGATGTTTCCCAGGCGAGCAATTGTCAGCATGTTCAGAACCATGTTTCTGTGAATAACTCCTGAACCGTAAGTCCTAGACGCTCGCTCTTGGCTGCATTCGATTCAGCTCGTGGCAGCCAGTCTAAAAAACACTATCTTGGACTTCTCTGCATGTTTCCCAGGCGAGCAATTGGCAGCATGTTCAGAACCATGTTTCTGTGAATAACTCCTGAACCGTAAGTCCTAGACGCTCGCTCTTGGCTGCATTCGATTCAGCTCGTGGCAGCCAGTCTAAAAAACACTATCTTGGACTTCTCTGCATGTTCCTAAGGCAAATGTTTCTAAAGCTAATTCTTGAACCGTAAGTCCTAGACGCTCGATCTTGGCGGCATTCGTCTCAGCGCCAGGCAATTAGTATAGGAGCACTGTGTTTGACTTCTCTGGATGTTTCCCAGGCGAGCAATTGTCAGCATGTTCAGAACCATGTTTCTGTGAATAACTCCTGAACCGTAAGTCCTAGACGCTCGCTCTTGGCTGCATTCGATTCAGCTCGTGGCAGCCAGTCTAAAAAACACTATCTTGGACTTCTCTGCATGTTTCCCAGGCGAGCAATTGGCAGCATGTTCAGAACCATGTTTCTGTGAATAACTCCTGAACCGTAAGTCCTAGACGCTCGCTCTTGGCTGCATTCGATTCAGCTCGTGGCAGCCAGTCTAAAAAACACTATCTTGGACTTCTCTGCATGTTTCCCAGGCGAGCAATTGGCAGCATGTTCAGAACCATGTTTCTGTGAATAACTCCTGAACCGTAAGTCCTAGACGCTCGCTCTTGGCTGCATTCGATTCAGCTCGTGGCAGCCAGTCTAAAAAACACTATCTTGGACTTCTCTGCATGTTTCCCAGGCGAGCAATTGGCAGCATGTTCAGAACCATGTTTCTGTGAATAACTCCTGAACCGTAAGTCCTAGACGCTCGCTCTTGGCTGCATTCGATTCAGCTCGTGGCAGCCAGTCTAAAAAACACTATCTTGGACTTCTCTGCATGTTCCTAAGGCAAATGTTTCTAAAGCTAATTCTTGAACCGTAAGTCCTAGACGCTCGATCTTGGCGGCATTCGTCTCAGCGCCAGGCAATTAGTATAGGAGCACTGTGTTTGACTTCTCTGGATGTTTCCCAGGCGAGTTATTGACAAGTAAATCCTAGACGCTCGATCTTGGTTATTTTCGCTTTCGCGGCTGGCAGTAAAAGAACCATGTTTCTGTGAATAACTCCTGAACCGTAAGTCCTAGACGCTCGCTCTTGGCTGCATTCGATTCAGCTCGTGGCAGCCAGTCTAAAAAACACTATCTTGGACTTCTCTGCATGTTCCTAAGGCAAATGTTTCTAAAGCTAATTCTTGAACCGTAAGTCCTAGACGCTCGATCTTGGCGGCATTCGTCTCAGCGCCAGGCAATTAGTATAGGAGCACTGTGTTTGACTTCTCTGGATGTTTCCCAGGCGAGTTATTGACAAGTAAATCCTAGACGCTCGATCTTGGTTATTTTCGCTTTCGCGGCTGGCAGTAAAAGAACCATGTTTCTGTGAATAACTCCTGAACCGTAAGTCCTAGACGCTCGCTCTTGGCTGCATTCGATTCAGCTCGTGGCAGCCAGTCTAAAAAACACTATCTTGGACTTCTCTGCTTGTTTCCCAGGCGAGCAATTGGCAGCATGTTCAGAACCATGTTTCTGTGAATAACTCCTGAACCGTAAGTCCTAGACGCTCGCTCTTGGCTGCATTCGATTCAGCTCGTGGCAGCCAGTCTAAAAAACACTATCTTGGACTTCTCTGCATGTTTCCCAGGCGAGCAATTGGCAGCATGTTCAGAACCATGTTTCTGTGAATAACTCCTGAACCGTAAGTCCTAGACGCTCGCTCTTGGCTGCATTCGATTCAGCTCGTGGCAGCCAGTCTAAAAAACACTATCTTGGACTTCTCTGCATGTTTCCCAGGCGAGCAATTGGCAGCATGTTCAGAACCATGTTTCTGTGAATAACTCCTGAACCGTAAGTCCTAGACGCTCGCTCTTGGCTGCATTCGATTCAGCTCGTGGCAGCCAGTCTAAAAAACACTATCTTGGACTTCTCTGCATGTTCCTAAGGCAAATGTTTCTAAAGCTAATTCTTGAACCGTAAGTCCTAGACGCTCGATCTTGGCGGCATTCGTCTCAGCGCCAGGCAATTAGTATAGGAGCACTGTGTTTGACTTCTCTGGATGTTTCCCAGGCGAGTTATTGACAAGTAAATCCTAGACGCTCGATCTTGGTTATTTTCGCTTTCGCGGCTGGCAGTAAAAGAACCATGTTTCTGTGAATAACTCCTGAACCGTAAGTCCTAGACGCTCGCTCTTGGCTGCATTCGATTCAGCTCGTGGCAGCCAGTCTAAAAAACACTATCTTGGACTTCTCTGCATGTTCCTAAGGCAAATGTTTCTAAAGCTAATTCTTGAACCGTAAGTCCTAGACGCTCGATCTTGGCGGCATTCGTCTCAGCGCCAGGCAATTAGTATAGGAGCACTGTGTTTGACTTCTCTGGATGTTTCCCAGGCGAGTTATTGACAAGTAAATCCTAGACGCTCGATCTTGGTTATTTTCGCTTTCGCGGCTGGCAGTAAAAGAACCATGTTTCTGTGAATAACTCCTGAACCGTAAGTCCTAGACGCTCGCTCTTGGCTGCATTCGATTCAGCTCGTGGCAGCCAGTCTAAAAAACACTATCTTGGACTTCTCTGCTTGTTTCCCAGGCGAGCAATTGGCAGCATGTTCAGAACCATGTTTCTGTGAATAACTCCTGAACCGTAAGTCCTAGACGCTCGCTCTTGGCTGCATTCGATTCAGCTCGTGGCAGCCAGTCTAAAAAACACTATCTTGGACTTCTCTGCATGTTTCCCAGGCGAGCAATTGGCAGCATGTTCAGAACCATGTTTCTGTGAATAACTCCTGAACCGTAAGTCCTAGACGCTCGCTCTTGGCTGCATTCGATTCAGCTCGTGGCAGCCAGTCTAAAAAACACTATCTTGGACTTCTCTGCATGTTTCCCAGGCGAGCAATTGGCAGCATGTTCAGAACCATGTTTCTGTGAATAACTCCTGAACCGTAAGTCCTAGACGCTCGCTCTTGGATGCATTCGATTCAGCTCGTGGCAGCCAGTCTAAAAAACACTATCTTGGACTTCTCTGCATGTTCCTAAGGCAAATGTTTCTAAAGCTAATTCTTGAACCGTAAGTCCTAGACGCTCGATCTTGGCGGCATTCGTCTCAGCGCCACGCAATTAGTATAGGAGCACTGTGTTTGACTTCTCTGGATGTTTCCCAGGCGAGTTATTGACAAGTAAATCCTAGACGCTCGATCTTGGTTATTTTCGCTTTCGCGGCTGGCAGTAAAAGAACCATGTTTCTGTGAATAACTCCTGAACCGTAAGTCCTAGACGCTCGCTCTTGGCTGCATTCGATTCAGCTCGTGGCAGCCAGTCTAAAAAACACTATCTTGGACTTCTCTGCATGTTTCCCAGGCGAGCAATTGGCAGCATGTTCAGAACCATGTTTCTGTGAATAACTCCTGAACCGTAAGTCCTAGACGCTCGCTCTTGGCTGCATTCGATTCAGCTCGTGGCAGCCAGTCTAAAAAACACTATCTTGGACTTCTCTGCATGTTTCCCAGGCGAGCAATTGGCAGCATGTTCAGAACCATGTTTCTGTGAATAACTCCTGAACCGTAAGTCCTAGACGCTCGCTCTTGGCTGCATTCGATTCAGCTCGTGGCAGCCAGTCTAAAAAACACTATCTTGGACTTCTCTGCATGTTCCTAAGGCAAATGTTTCTAAAGCTAATTCTTGAACCGTAAGTCCTAGACGCTCGATCTTGGCGGCATTCGTCTCAGCGCCACGCAATTAGTATAGGAGCACTGTGTTTGACTTCTCTGGATGTTTCCCAGGCGAGTTATTGACAAGTAAATCCTAGACGCTCGATCTTGGTTATTTTCGCTTTCGCGGCTGGCAGTAAAAGAACCATGTTTCTGTGAATAACTCCTGAACCGTAAGTCCTAGACGCTCGCTCTTGGCTGCATTCGATTCAGCTCGTGGCAGCCAGTCTAAAAAACACTATCTTGGACTTCTCTGCATGTTTCCCAGGCGAGCAATTGTCAGCATGTTCAGAACCATGTTTCTGTGAATAACTCCTGAACCGTAAGTCCTAGACGCTCGCTCTTGGCTGCATTCGATTCAGCTCGTGGCAGCCAGTCTAAAAAACACTATCTTGGACTTCTCTGCATGTTTCCCAGGCGAGCAATTGGCAGCATGTTCAGAACCATGTTTCTGTGAATAACTCCTGAACCGTAAGTCCTAGACGCTCGCTCTTGGCTGCATTCGATTCAGCTCGTGGCAGCCAGTCTAAAAAACACTATCTTGGACTTCTCTGCATGTTTCCCAGGCGAGCAATTGGCAGCATGTTCAGAACCATGTTTCTGTGAATAACTCCTGAACCGTAAGTCCTAGACGCTCGCTCTTGGCTGCATTCGATTCAGCTCGTGGCAGCCAGTCTAAAAAACACTATCTTGGACTTCTCTGCATGTTCCTAAGGCAAATGTTTCTAAAGCTAATTCTTGAACCGTAAGTCCTAGACGCTCGATCTTGGCGGCATTCGTCTCAGCGCCAGGCAATTAGTATAGGAGCACTGTGTTTGACTTCTCTGGATGTTTCCCAGGCGAGTTATTGACAAGTAAATCCTAGACGCTCGATCTTGGTTATTTTCGCTTTCGCGGCTGGCAGTAAAAGAACCATGTTTCTGTGAATAACTCCTGAACCGTAAGTCCTAGACGCTCGCTCTTGGCTGCATTCGATTCAGCTCGTGGCAGCCAGTCTAAAAAACACTATCTTGGACTTCTCTGCATGTTTCCCAGGCGAGCAATTGGCAGCATGTTCAGAACCATGTTTCTGTGAATAACTCCTGAACCGTAAGTCCTAGACGCTCGCTCTTGGCTGCATTCGATTCAGCTCGTGGCAGCCAGTCTAAAAAACACTATCTTGGACTTCTCTGCATGTTCCTAAGGCAAATGTTTCTAAAGCTAATTCTTGAACCGTAAGTCCTAGACGCTCGATCTTGGCGGCATTCGTCTCAGCGCCAGGCAATTAGTATAGGAGCACTGTGTTTGACTTCTCTGGATGTTTCCCAGGCGAGCAATTGTCAGCATGTTCAGAACCATGTTTCTGTGAATAACTCCTGAACCGTAAGTCCTAGACGCTCGCTCTTGGCTGCATTCGATTCAGCTCGTGGCAGCCAGTCTAAAAAACACTATCTTGGACTTCTCTGCATGTTTCCCAGGCGAGAAATTGGCAGCATGTTCAGAACCATGTTTCTGTGAATAACTCCTGAACCGTAAGTCCTAGACGCTCGATCTTGGCGGCATTCGTCTCAGCGCCTGGCAATTAGTATAGGAGCACTGTGTTTGACTTCTCTGGATGTTTCCCAGGCGAGTTATTGACAAGTAAATCCTAGACGCTCGATCTTGGTTATTTTCGCTTTCGCGGCTGGCAGTAAAAGAACCATGTTTCTGTGAATAACTCCTGAACCGTAAGTCCTAGACGCTCGCTCTTGGCTGCATTCGATTCAGCTCGTGGCAGCCAGTCTAAAAAACACTATCTTGGACTTCTCTGCATGTTTCCCAGGCGAGAAATTGGCAGCATGTTCAGAACCATGTTTCTGTGAATAACTCCTGAACCGTAAGTCCTAGACGCTCGATCTTGGCGGCATTCGTCTCAGCGCCTGGCAATTAGTATAGGAGCACTGTGTTTGACTTCTCTGGATGTTTCCCAGGCGAGTTATTGACAAGTAAATCCTAGACGCTCGATCTTGGTTATTTTCGCTTTCGCGGCTGGCAGTAAAAGAACCATGTTTCTGTGAATAACTCCTGAACCGTAAGTCCTAGACGCTCGATCTTGGCGGCATTCGTCTCAGCGCCTGGCAATTAGTATAGGAGCACTGTGTTTGACTTCTCTGGATGTTTCCCAGGCGAGTTATTGACAAGTAAATCCTAGACGCTCGATCTTGGTTATTTTCGCTTTCGCGGCTGGCAGTAAAAGAACCATGTTTCTGTGAATAACTCCTGAACCGTAAGTCCTAGACGCTCGCTCTTGGCTGCATTCGATTCAGCTCGTGGCAGCCAGTCTAAAAAACACTATCTTGGACTTCTCTGCATGTTTCCCAGGCGAGAAATTGGCAGCATGTTCAGAACCATGTTTCTGTGAATAACTCCTGAACCGTAAGTCCTAGACGCTCGATCTTGGCGGCATTCGTCTCAGCGCCTGGCAATTAGTATAGGAGCACTGTGTTTGACTTCTCTGGATGTTTCCCAGGCGAGTTATTGACAAGTAAATCCTAGACGCTCGATCTTGGTTATTTTCGCTTTCGCGGCTGGCAGTAAAAGAACCATGTTTCTGTGAATAACTCCTGAACCGTAAGTCCTAGACGCTCGCTCTTGGCTGCATTCGATTCAGCTCGTGGCAGCCAGTCTAAAAAACACTATCTTGGACTTCTCTGCATGTTTCCCAGGCGAGCAATTGGCAGCATGTTCAGAACCATGTTTCTGTGAATAACTCCTGAACCGTAAGTCCTAGACGCTCGCTCTTGGCTGCATTCGATTCAGCTCGTGGCAGCCAGTCTAAAAAACACTATCTTGGACTTCTCTGCATGTTTCCCAGACGAGCAATTGGCAGCATGTTCAGAACCATGTTTCTGTGAATAACTCCTGAACCGTAAGTCCTAGACGCTCGCTCTTGGCTGCATTCGATTCAGCTCGTGGCAGCCAGTCTAAAAAACACTATCTTGGACTTCTCTGCATGTTTCCCAGGCGAGCAATTGGCAGCATGTTCAGAACCATGTTTCTGTGAATAACTCCTGAACCGTAAGTCCTAGACGCTCGCTCTTGGCTGCATTCGATTCAGCTCGTGGCAGCCAGTCTAAAAAACACTATCTTGGACTTCTCTGCATGTTTCCCAGGCGAGCAATTGGCAGCATGTTCAGAACCATGTTTCTGTGAATAACTCCTGAACCGTAAGTCCTAGACGCTCGCTCTTGGCTGCATTCGATTCAGCTCGTGGCAGCCAGTCTAAAAAACACTATCTTGGACTTCTCTGCATGTTCCTAAGGCAAATGTTTCTAAAGCTAATTCTTGAACCGTAAGTCCTAGACGCTCGATCTTGGCGGCATTCGTCTCAGCGCCACGCAATTAGTATAGGAGCACTGTGTTTGACTTCTCTGGATGTTTCCCAGGCGAGTTATTGACAAGTAAATCCTAGACGCTCGATCTTGGTTATTTTCGCTTTCGCGGCTGGCAGTAAAAGAACCATGTTTCTGTGAATAACTCCTGAACCGTAAGTCCTAGACGCTCGCTCTTGGCTGCATTCGATTCAGCTCGTGGCAGCCAGTCTAAAAAACACTATCTTGGACTTCTCTGCTTGTTTCCCAGGCGAGCAATTGGCAGCATTTTCAGAACCATGTTTCTGTGAATAACTCCTGAACCGTAAGTCCTAGACGCTCGCTCTTGGCTGCATTCGATTCAGCTCGTGGCAGCCAGTCTAAAAAACACTATCTTGGACTTCTCTGCATGTTTCCCAGGCGAGCAATTGTCAGCATGTTCAGAACCATGTTTCTGTGAATAACTCCTGAACCGTAAGTCCTAGACGCTCGCTCTTGGCTGCATTCGATTCAGCTCGTGGCAGCCAGTCTAAAAAACACTATCTTGGACTTCTCTGCATGTTTCCCAGGCGAGCAATTGGCAGCATGTTCAGAACCATGTTTCTGTGAATAACTCCTGAACCGTAAGTCCTAGACGCTCGCTCTTGGCTGCATTCGATTCAGCTCGTGGCAGCCAGTCTAAAAAACACTATCTTGGACTTCTCTGCATGTTTCCCAGGCGAGCAATTGGCAGCATGTTCAGAACCATGTTTCTGTGAATAACTCCTGAACCGTAAGTCCTAGACGCTCGCTCTTGGCTGCATTCGATTCAGCTCGTGGCAGCCAGTCTAAAAAACACTATCTTGGACTTCTCTGCATGTTTCCCAGGCGAGCAATTGGCAGCATGTTCAGAACCATGTTTCTGTGAATAACTCCTGAACCGTAAGTCCTAGACGCTCGCTCTTGGCTGCATTCGATTCAGCTCGTGGCAGCCAGTCTAAAAAACACTATCTTGGACTTCTCTGCATGTTTCCCAGGCGAGCAATTGGCAGCATGTTCAGAACCATGTTTCTGTGAATAACTCCTGAACCGTAAGTCCTAGACGCTCGCTCTTGGCTGCATTCGATTCAGCTCGTGGCAGCCAGTCTAAAAAACACTATCTTGGACTTCTCTGCATGTTCCTAAGGCAAATGTTTCTAAAGCTAATTCTTGAACCGTAACTCCTAGACGCTCGATCTTGGCGGCATTCGTCTCAGCGCCAGGCAATTAGTATAGGAGCACTGTGTTTGACTTCTCTGGATGTTTCCCAGGCGAGTTATTGACAAGTAAATCCTAGACGCTCGATCTTGGTTATTTTCGCTTTCGCGGCTGGCAGTAAAAGAACCATGTTTCTGTGAATAACTCCTGAACCGTAAGTCCTAGACGCTCGCTCTTGGCTGCATTCGATTCAGCTCGTGGCAGCCAGTCTAAAAAACACTATCTTGGACTTCTCTGCATGTTTCCCAGGCGAGCAATTGGCAGCATGTTCAGAACCATGTTTCTGTGAATAACTCCTGAACCGTAAGTCCTAGACGCTCGCTCTTGGCTGCATTCGATTCAGCTCGTGGCAGCCAGTCTAAAAAACACTATCTTGGACTTCTCTGCATGTTTCCCAGGCGAGCAATTGGCAGCATGTTCAGAACCATGTTTCTGTGAATAACTCCTGAACCGTAAGTCCTAGACGCTCGCTCTTGGCTGCATTCGATTCAGCTCGTGGCAGCCAGTCTAAAAAACACTATCTTGGACTTCTCTGCATGTTCCTAAGGCAAATGTTTCTAAAGCTAATTCTTGAACCGTAAGTCCTAGACGCTCGATCTTGGCGGCATTCGTCTCAGCGCCACGCAATTAGTATAGGAGCACTGTGTTTGACTTCTCTGGATGTTTCCCAGGCGAGTTATTGACAAGTAAATCCTAGACGCTCGATCTTGGTTATTTTCGCTTTCGCGGCTGGCAGTAAAAGAACCATGTTTCTGTGAATAACTCCTGAACCGTAAGTCCTAGACGCTCGCTCTTGGCTGCATTCGATTCAGCTCGTGGCAGCCAGTCTAAAAAACACTATCTTGGACTTCTCTGCTTGTTTCCCAGGCGAGCAATTGGCAGCATTTTCAGAACCATGTTTCTGTGAATAACTCCTGAACCGTAAGTCCTAGACGCTCGCTCTTGGCTGCATTCGATTCAGCTCGTGGCAGCCAGTCTAAAAAACACTATCTTGGACTTCTCTGCATGTTTCCCAGGCGAGCAATTGTCAGCATGTTCAGAACCATGTTTCTGTGAATAACTCCTGAACCGTAAGTCCTAGACGCTCGCTCTTGGCTGCATTCGATTCAGCTCGTGGCAGCCAGTCTAAAAAACACTATCTTGGACTTCTCTGCATGTTTCCCAGGCGAGCAATTGGCAGCATGTTCAGAACCATGTTTCTGTGAATAACTCCTGAACCGTAAGTCCTAGACGCTCGCTCTTGGCTGCATTCGATTCAGCTCGTGGCAGCCAGTCTAAAAAACACTATCTTGGACTTCTCTGCATGTTTCCCAGGCGAGAAATTGGCAGCATGTTCAGAACCATGTTTCTGTGAATAACTCCTGAACCGTAAGTCCTAGACGCTCGCTCTTGGCTGCATTCGATTCAGCTCGTGGCAGCCAGTCTAAAAAACACTATCTTGGACTTCTCTGCATGTTTCCCAGGCGAGCAATTGGCAGCATGTTCAGAACCATGTTTCTGTGAATAACTCCTGAACCGTAAGTCCTAGACGCTCGCTCTTGGCTGCATTCGATTCAGCTCGTGGCAGCCAGTCTAAAAAACACTATCTTGGACTTCTCTGCATGTTTCCCAGGCGAGAAATTGGCAGCATGTTCAGAACCATGTTTCTGTGAATAACTCCTGAACCGTAAGTCCTAGACGCTCGATCTTGGCGGCATTCGTCTCAGCGCCTGGCAATTAGTATAGGAGCACTGTGTTTGACTTCTCTGGATGTTTCCCAGGCGAGTTATTGACAAGTAAATCCTAGACGCTCGATCTTGGTTATTTTCGCTTTCGCGGCTGGCAGTAAAAGAACCATGTTTCTGTGAATAACTCCTGAACCGTAAGTCCTAGACGCTCGCTCTTGGCTGCATTCGATTCAGCTCGTGGCAGCCAGTCTAAAAAACACTATCTTGGACTTCTCTGCATGTTTCCCAGGCGAGCAATTGGCAGCATGTTCAGAACCATGTTTCTGTGAATAACTCCTGAACCGTAAGTCCTAGACGCTCGCTCTTGGCTGCATTCGATTCAGCTCGTGGCAGCCAGTCTAAAAAACACTATCTTGGACTTCTCTGCATGTTTCCCAGACGAGCAATTGGCAGCATGTTCAGAACCATGTTTCTGTGAATAACTCCTGAACCGTAAGTCCTAGACGCTCGCTCTTGGCTGCATTCGATTCAGCTCGTGGCAGCCAGTCTAAAAAACACTATCTTGGACTTCTCTGCATGTTTCCCAGGCGAGCAATTGGCAGCATGTTCAGAACCATGTTTCTGTGAATAACTCCTGAACCGTAAGTCCTAGACGCTCGCTCTTGGCTGCATTCGATTCAGCTCGTGGCAGCCAGTCTAAAAAACACTATCTTGGACTTCTCTGCATGTTTCCCAGGCGAGCAATTGGCAGCATGTTCAGAACCATGTTTCTGTGAATAACTCCTGAACCGTAAGTCCTAGACGCTCGCTCTTGGCTGCATTCGATTCAGCTCGTGGCAGCCAGTCTAAAAAACACTATCTTGGACTTCTCTGCATGTTCCTAAGGCAAATGTTTCTAAAGCTAATTCTTGAACCGTAAGTCCTAGACGCTCGATCTTGGCGGCATTCGTCTCAGCGCCACGCAATTAGTATAGGAGCACTGTGTTTGACTTCTCTGGATGTTTCCCAGGCGAGTTATTGACAAGTAAATCCTAGACGCTCGATCTTGGTTATTTTCGCTTTCGCGGCTGGCAGTAAAAGAACCATGTTTCTGTGAATAACTCCTGAACCGTAAGTCCTAGACGCTCGCTCTTGGCTGCATTCGATTCAGCTCGTGGCAGCCAGTCTAAAAAACACTATCTTGGACTTCTCTGCTTGTTTCCCAGGCGAGCAATTGGCAGCATTTTCAGAACCATGTTTCTGTGAATAACTCCTGAACCGTAAGTCCTAGACGCTCGCTCTTGGCTGCATTCGATTCAGCTCGTGGCAGCCAGTCTAAAAAACACTATCTTGGACTTCTCTGCATGTTTCCCAGGCGAGCAATTGTCAGCATGTTCAGAACCATGTTTCTGTGAATAACTCCTGAACCGTAAGTCCTAGACGCTCGCTCTTGGCTGCATTCGATTCAGCTCGTGGCAGCCAGTCTAAAAAACACTATCTTGGACTTCTCTGCATGTTTCCCAGGCGAGCAATTGGCAGCATGTTCAGAACCATGTTTCTGTGAATAACTCCTGAACCGTAAGTCCTAGACGCTCGCTCTTGGCTGCATTCGATTCAGCTCGTGGCAGCCAGTCTAAAAAACACTATCTTGGACTTCTCTGCATGTTTCCCAGGCGAGCAATTGGCAGCATGTTCAGAACCATGTTTCTGTGAATAACTCCTGAACCGTAAGTCCTAGACGCTCGCTCTTGGCTGCATTCGATTCAGCTCGTGGCAGCCAGTCTAAAAAACACTATCTTGGACTTCTCTGCATGTTTCCCAGGCGAGCAATTGGCAGCATGTTCAGAACCATGTTTCTGTGAATAACTCCTGAACCGTAAGTCCTAGACGCTCGCTCTTGGCTGCATTCGATTCAGCTCGTGGCAGCCAGTCTAAAAAACACTATCTTGGACTTCTCTGCATGTTCCTAAGGCAAATGTTTCTAAAGCTAATTCTTGAACCGTAAGTCCTAGACGCTCGATCTTGGCGGCATTCGTCTCAGCGCCAGGCAATTAGTATAGGAGCACTGTGTTTGACTTCTCTGGATGTTTCCCAGGCGAGTTATTGACAAGTAAATCCTAGACGCTCGATCTTGGTTATTTTCGCTTTCGCGGCTGGCAGTAAAAGAACCATGTTTCTGTGAATAACTCCTGAACCGTAAGTCCTAGACGCTCGCTCTTGGCTGCATTCGATTCAGCTCGTGGCAGCCAGTCTAAAAAACACTATCTTGGACTTCTCTGCATGTTTCCCAGGCGAGCAATTGGCAGCATGTTCAGAACCATGTTTCTGTGAATAACTCCTGAACCGTAAGTCCTAGACGCTCGCTCTTGGCTGCATTCGATTCAGCTCGTGGCAGCCAGTCTAAAAAACACTATCTTGGACTTCTCTGCATGTTCCTAAGGCAAATGTTTCTAAAGCTAATTCTTGAACCGTAAGTCCTAGACGCTCGATCTTGGCGGCATTCGTCTCAGCGCCAGGCAATTAGTATAGGAGCACTGTGTTTGACTTCTCTGGATGTTTCCCAGGCGAGCAATTGTCAGCATGTTCAGAACCATGTTTCTGTGAATAACTCCTGAACCGTAAGTCCTAGACGCTCGCTCTTGGCTGCATTCGATTCAGCTCGTGGCAGCCAGTCTAAAAAACACTATCTTGGACTTCTCTGCATGTTTCCCAGGCGAGCAATTGGCAGCATGTTCAGAACCATGTTTCTGTGAATAACTCCTGAACCGTAAGTCCTAGACGCTCGCTCTTGGCTGCATTCGATTCAGCTCGTGGCAGCCAGTCTAAAAAACACTATCTTGGACTTCTCTGCATGTTCCTAAGGCAAATGTTTCTAAAGCTAATTCTTGAACCGTAAGTCCTAGACGCTCGATCTTGGCGGCATTCGTCTCAGCGCCAGGCAATTAGTATAGGAGCACTGTGTTTGACTTCTCTGGATGTTTCCCAGGCGAGCAATTGTCAGCATGTTCAGAACCATGTTTCTGTGAATAACTCCTGAACCGTAAGTCCTAGACGCTCGCTCTTGGCTGCATTCGATTCAGCTCGTGGCAGCCAGTCTAAAAAACACTATCTTGGACTTCTCTGCATGTTTCCCAGGCGAGCAATTGGCAGCATGTTCAGAACCATGTTTCTGTGAATAACTCCTGAACCGTAAGTCCTAGACGCTCGCTCTTGGCTGCATTCGATTCAGCTCGTGGCAGCCAGTCTAAAAAACACTATCTTGGACTTCTCTGCATGTTTCCCAGGCGAGCAATTGGCAGCATGTTCAGAACCATGTTTCTGTGAATAACTCCTGAACCGTAAGTCCTAGACGCTCGCTCTTGGCTGCATTCGATTCAGCTCGTGGCAGCCAGTCTAAAAAACACTATCTTGGACTTCTCTGCATGTTTCCCAGGCGAGCAATTGGCAGCATGTTCAGAACCATGTTTCTGTGAATAACTCCTGAACCGTAAGTCCTAGACGCTCGCTCTTGGCTGCATTCGATTCAGCTCGTGGCAGCCAGTCTAAAAAACACTATCTTGGACTTCTCTGCATGTTCCTAAGGCAAATGTTTCTAAAGCTAATTCTTGAACCGTAAGTCCTAGACGCTCGATCTTGGCGGCATTCGTCTCAGCGCCAGGCAATTAGTATAGGAGCACTGTGTTTGACTTCTCTGGATGTTTCCCAGGCGAGTTATTGACAAGTAAATCCTAGACGCTCGATCTTGGTTATTTTCGCTTTCGCGGCTGGCAGTAAAAGAACCATGTTTCTGTGAATAACTCCTGAACCGTAAGTCCTAGACGCTCGCTCTTGGCTGCATTCGATTCAGCTCGTGGCAGCCAGTCTAAAAAACACTATCTTGGACTTCTCTGCTTGTTTCCCAGGCGAGCAATTGGCAGCATGTTCAGAACCATGTTTCTGTGAATAACTCCTGAACCGTAAGTCCTAGACGCTCGCTCTTGGCTGCATTCGATTCAGCTCGTGGCAGCCAGTCTAAAAAACACTATCTTGGACTTCTCTGCATGTTTCCCAGGCGAGCAATTGGCAGCATGTTCAGAACCATGTTTCTGTGAATAACTCCTGAACCGTAAGTCCTAGACGCTCGCTCTTGGCTGCATTCGATTCAGCTCGTGGCAGCCAGTCTAAAAAACACTATCTTGGACTTCTCTGCATGTTTCCCAGGCGAGCAATTGGCAGCATGTTCAGAACCATGTTTCTGTGAATAACTCCTGAACCGTAAGTCCTAGACGCTCGCTCTTGGCTGCATTCGATTCAGCTCGTGGCAGCCAGTCTAAAAAACACTATCTTGGACTTCTCTGCATGTTCCTAAGGCAAATGTTTCTAAAGCTAATTCTTGAACCGTAAGTCCTAGACGCTCGATCTTGGCGGCATTCGTCTCAGCGCCAGGCAATTAGTATAGGAGCACTGTGTTTGACTTCTCTGGATGTTTCCCAGGCGAGTTATTGACAAGTAAATCCTAGACGCTCGATCTTGGTTATTTTCGCTTTCGCGGCTGGCAGTAAAAGAACCATGTTTCTGTGAATAACTCCTGAACCGTAAGTCCTAGACGCTCGCTCTTGGCTGCATTCGATTCAGCTCGTGGCAGCCAGTCTAAAAAACACTATCTTGGACTTCTCTGCATGTTCCTAAGGCAAATGTTTCTAAAGCTAATTCTTGAACCGTAAGTCCTAGACGCTCGATCTTGGCGGCATTCGTCTCAGCGCCAGGCAATTAGTATAGGAGCACTGTGTTTGACTTCTCTGGATGTTTCCCAGGCGAGTTATTGACAAGTAAATCCTAGACGCTCGATCTTGGTTATTTTCGCTTTCGCGGCTGGCAGTAAAAGAACCATGTTTCTGTGAATAACTCCTGAACCGTAAGTCCTAGACGCTCGCTCTTGGCTGCATTCGATTCAGCTCGTGGCAGCCAGTCTAAAAAACACTATCTTGGACTTCTCTGCTTGTTTCCCAGGCGAGCAATTGGCAGCATGTTCAGAACCATGTTTCTGTGAATAACTCCTGAACCGTAAGTCCTAGACGCTCGCTCTTGGCTGCATTCGATTCAGCTCGTGGCAGCCAGTCTAAAAAACACTATCTTGGACTTCTCTGCATGTTTCCCAGGCGAGCAATTGGCAGCATGTTCAGAACCATGTTTCTGTGAATAACTCCTGAACCGTAAGTCCTAGACGCTCGCTCTTGGCTGCATTCGATTCAGCTCGTGGCAGCCAGTCTAAAAAACACTATCTTGGACTTCTCTGCATGTTTCCCAGGCGAGCAATTGGCAGCATGTTCAGAACCATGTTTCTGTGAATAACTCCTGAACCGTAAGTCCTAGACGCTCGCTCTTGGCTGCATTCGATTCAGCTCGTGGCAGCCAGTCTAAAAAACACTATCTTGGACTTCTCTGCATGTTCCTAAGGCAAATGTTTCTAAAGCTAATTCTTGAACCGTAAGTCCTAGACGCTCGATCTTGGCGGCATTCGTCTCAGCGCCACGCAATTAGTATAGGAGCACTGTGTTTGACTTCTCTGGATGTTTCCCAGGCGAGTTATTGACAAGTAAATCCTAGACGCTCGATCTTGGTTATTTTCGCTTTCGCGGCTGGCAGTAAAAGAACCATGTTTCTGTGAATAACTCCTGAACCGTAAGTCCTAGACGCTCGCTCTTGGCTGCATTCGATTCAGCTCGTGGCAGCCAGTCTAAAAAACACTATCTTGGACTTCTCTGCATGTTTCCCAGGCGAGCAATTGGCAGCATGTTCAGAACCATGTTTCTGTGAATAACTCCTGAACCGTAAGTCCTAGACGCTCGCTCTTGGCTGCATTCGATTCAGCTCGTGGCAGCCAGTCTAAAAAACACTATCTTGGACTTCTCTGCATGTTTCCCAGGCGAGCAATTGGCAGCATGTTCAGAACCATGTTTCTGTGAATAACTCCTGAACCGTAAGTCCTAGACGCTCGCTCTTGGCTGCATTCGATTCAGCTCGTGGCAGCCAGTCTAAAAAACACTATCTTGGACTTCTCTGCATGTTCCTAAGGCAAATGTTTCTAAAGCTAATTCTTGAACCGTAAGTCCTAGACGCTCGATCTTGGCGGCATTCGTCTCAGCGCCACGCAATTAGTATAGGAGCACTGTGTTTGACTTCTCTGGATGTTTCCCAGGCGAGTTATTGACAAGTAAATCCTAGACGCTCGATCTTGGTTATTTTCGCTTTCGCGGCTGGCAGTAAAAGAACCATGTTTCTGTGAATAACTCCTGAACCGTAAGTCCTAGACGCTCGCTCTTGGCTGCATTCGATTCAGCTCGTGGCAGCCAGTCTAAAAAACACTATCTTGGACTTCTCTGCATGTTTCCCAGGCGAGCAATTGTCAGCATGTTCAGAACCATGTTTCTGTGAATAACTCCTGAACCGTAAGTCCTAGACGCTCGCTCTTGGCTGCATTCGATTCAGCTCGTGGCAGCCAGTCTAAAAAACACTATCTTGGACTTCTCTGCATGTTTCCCAGGCGAGCAATTGGCAGCATGTTCAGAACCATGTTTCTGTGAATAACTCCTGAACCGTAAGTCCTAGACGCTCGCTCTTGGCTGCATTCGATTCAGCTCGTGGCAGCCAGTCTAAAAAACACTATCTTGGACTTCTCTGCATGTTTCCCAGGCGAGCAATTGGCAGCATGTTCAGAACCATGTTTCTGTGAATAACTCCTGAACCGTAAGTCCTAGACGCTCGCTCTTGGCTGCATTCGATTCAGCTCGTGGCAGCCAGTCTAAAAAACACTATCTTGGACTTCTCTGCATGTTCCTAAGGCAAATGTTTCTAAAGCTAATTCTTGAACCGTAAGTCCTAGACGCTCGATCTTGGCGGCATTCGTCTCAGCGCCAGGCAATTAGTATAGGAGCACTGTGTTTGACTTCTCTGGATGTTTCCCAGGCGAGTTATTGACAAGTAAATCCTAGACGCTCGATCTTGGTTATTTTCGCTTTCGCGGCTGGCAGTAAAAGAACCATGTTTCTGTGAATAACTCCTGAACCGTAAGTCCTAGACGCTCGCTCTTGGCTGCATTCGATTCAGCTCGTGGCAGCCAGTCTAAAAAACACTATCTTGGACTTCTCTGCATGTTTCCCAGGCGAGCAATTGGCAGCATGTTCAGAACCATGTTTCTGTGAATAACTCCTGAACCGTAAGTCCTAGACGCTCGCTCTTGGCTGCATTCGATTCAGCTCGTGGCAGCCAGTCTAAAAAACACTATCTTGGACTTCTCTGCATGTTCCTAAGGCAAATGTTTCTAAAGCTAATTCTTGAACCGTAAGTCCTAGACGCTCGATCTTGGCGGCATTCGTCTCAGCGCCAGGCAATTAGTATAGGAGCACTGTGTTTGACTTCTCTGGATGTTTCCCAGGCGAGCAATTGTCAGCATGTTCAGAACCATGTTTCTGTGAATAACTCCTGAACCGTAAGTCCTAGACGCTCGCTCTTGGCTGCATTCGATTCAGCTCGTGGCAGCCAGTCTAAAAAACACTATCTTGGACTTCTCTGCATGTTTCCCAGGCGAGAAATTGGCAGCATGTTCAGAACCATGTTTCTGTGAATAACTCCTGAACCGTAAGTCCTAGACGCTCGATCTTGGCGGCATTCGTCTCAGCGCCTGGCAATTAGTATAGGAGCACTGTGTTTGACTTCTCTGGATGTTTCCCAGGCGAGTTATTGACAAGTAAATCCTAGACGCTCGATCTTGGTTATTTTCGCTTTCGCGGCTGGCAGTAAAAGAACCATGTTTCTGTGAATAACTCCTGAACCGTAAGTCCTAGACGCTCGCTCTTGGCTGCATTCGATTCAGCTCGTGGCAGCCAGTCTAAAAAACACTATCTTGGACTTCTCTGCATGTTTCCCAGGCGAGAAATTGGCAGCATGTTCAGAACCATGTTTCTGTGAATAACTCCTGAACCGTAAGTCCTAGACGCTCGATCTTGGCGTCATTCGTCTCAGCGCCTGGCAATTAGTATAGGAGCACTGTGTTTGACTTCTCTGGATGTTTCCCAGGCGAGTTATTGACAAGTAAATCCTAGACGCTCGATCTTGGTTATTTTCGCTTTCGCGGCTGGCAGTAAAAGAACCATGTTTCTGTGAATAACTCCTGAACCGTAAGTCCTAGACGCTCGCTCTTGGCTGCATTCGATTCAGCTCGTGGCAGCCAGTCTAAAAAACACTATCTTGGACTTCTCTGCATGTTTCCCAGGCGAGCAATTGTCAGCATGTTCAGAACCATGTTTCTGTGAATAACTCCTGAACCGTAAGTCCTAGACGCTCGCTCTTGGCTGCATTCGATTCAGCTCGTGGCAGCCAGTCTAAAAAACACTATCTTGGACTTCTCTGCATGTTTCCCAGGCGAGCAATTGGCAGCATGTTCAGAACCATGTTTCTGTGAATAACTCCTGAACCGTAAGTCCTAGACGCTCGCTCTTGGCTGCATTCGATTCAGCTCGTGGCAGCCAGTCTAAAAAACACTATCTTGGACTTCTCTGCATGTTTCCCAGGCGAGCAATTGGCAGCATGTTCAGAACCATGTTTCTGTGAATAACTCCTGAACCGTAAGTCCTAGACGCTCGCTCTTGGCTGCATTCGATTCAGCTCGTGGCAGCCAGTCTAAAAAACACTATCTTGGACTTCTCTGCATGTTCCTAAGGCAAATGTTTCTAAAGCTAATTCTTGAACCGTAAGTCCTAGACGCTCGATCTTGGCGGCATTCGTCTCAGCGCCAGGCAATTAGTATAGGAGCACTGTGTTTGACTTCTCTGGATGTTTCCCAGGCGAGTTATTGACAAGTAAATCCTAGACGCTCGATCTTGGTTATTTTCGCTTTCGCGGCTGGCAGTAAAAGAACCATGTTTCTGTGAATAACTCCTGAACCGTAAGTCCTAGACGCTCGCTCTTGGCTGCATTCGATTCAGCTCGTGGCAGCCAGTCTAAAAAACACTATCTTGGACTTCTCTGCATGTTTCCCAGGCGAGCAATTGGCAGCATGTTCAGAACCATGTTTCTGTGAATAACTCCTGAACCGTAAGTCCTAGACGCTCGCTCTTGGCTGCATTCGATTCAGCTCGTGGCAGCCAGTCTAAAAAACACTATCTTGGACTTCTCTGCATGTTCCTAAGGCAAATGTTTCTAAAGCTAATTCTTGAACCGTAAGTCCTAGACGCTCGATCTTGGCGGCATTCGTCTCAGCGCCAGGCAATTAGTATAGGAGCACTGTGTTTGACTTCTCTGGATGTTTCCCAGGCGAGCAATTGTCAGCATGTTCAGAACCATGTTTCTGTGAATAACTCCTGAACCGTAAGTCCTAGACGCTCGCTCTTGGCTGCATTCGATTCAGCTCGTGGCAGCCAGTCTAAAAAACACTATCTTGGACTTCTCTGCATGTTTCCCAGGCGAGAAATTGGCAGCATGTTCAGAACCATGTTTCTGTGAATAACTCCTGAACCGTAAGTCCTAGACGCTCGATCTTGGCGGCATTCGTCTCAGCGCCTGGCAATTAGTATAGGAGCACTGTGTTTGACTTCTCTGGATGTTTCCCAGGCGAGTTATTGACAAGTAAATCCTAGACGCTCGATCTTGGTTATTTTCGCTTTCGCGGCTGGCAGTAAAAGAACCATGTTTCTGTGAATAACTCCTGAACCGTAAGTCCTAGACGCTCGCTCTTGGCTGCATTCGATTCAGCTCGTGGCAGCCAGTCTAAAAAACACTATCTTGGACTTCTCTGCATGTTTCCCAGGCGAGAAATTGGCAGCATGTTCAGAACCATGTTTCTGTGAATAACTCCTGAACCGTAAGTCCTAGACGCTCGATCTTGGCGGCATTCGTCTCAGCGCCTGGCAATTAGTATAGGAGCACTGTGTTTGACTTCTCTGGATGTTTCCCAGGCGAGTTATTGACAAGTAAATCCTAGACGCTCGATCTTGGTTATTTTCGCTTTCGCGGCTGGCAGTAAAAGAACCATGTTTCTGTGAATAACTCCTGAACCGTAAGTCCTAGACGCTCGCTCTTGGCTGCATTCGATTCAGCTCGTGGCAGCCAGTCTAAAAAACACTATCTTGGACTTCTCTGCATGTTTCCCAGGCGAGCAATTGTCAGCATGTTCAGAACCATGTTTCTGTGAATAACTCCTGAACCGTAAGTCCTAGACGCTCGCTCTTGGCTGCATTCGATTCAGCTCGTGGCAGCCAGTCTAAAAAACACTATCTTGGACTTCTCTGCATGTTTCCCAGGCGAGCAATTGGCAGCATGTTCAGAACCATGTTTCTGTGAATAACTCCTGAACCGTAAGTCCTAGACGCTCGCTCTTGGCTGCATTCGATTCAGCTCGTGGCAGCCAGTCTAAAAAACACTATCTTGGACTTCTCTGCATGTTTCCCAGGCGAGCAATTGGCAGCATGTTCAGAACCATGTTTCTGTGAATAACTCCTGAACCGTAAGTCCTAGACGCTCGCTCTTGGCTGCATTCGATTCAGCTCGTGGCAGCCAGTCTAAAAAACACTATCTTGGACTTCTCTGCATGTTCCTAAGGCAAATGTTTCTAAAGCTAATTCTTGAACCGTAAGTCCTAGACGCTCGATCTTGGCGGCATTCGTCTCAGCGCCAGGCAATTAGTATAGGAGCACTGTGTTTGACTTCTCTGGATGTTTCCCAGGCGAGTTATTGACAAGTAAATCCTAGACGCTCGATCTTGGTTATTTTCGCTTTCGCGGCTGGCAGTAAAAGAACCATGTTTCTGTGAATAACTCCTGAACCGTAAGTCCTAGACGCTCGCTCTTGGCTGCATTCGATTCAGCTCGTGGCAGCCAGTCTAAAAAACACTATCTTGGACTTCTCTGCATGTTTCCCAGGCGAGCAATTGGCAGCATGTTCAGAACCATGTTTCTGTGAATAACTCCTGAACCGTAAGTCCTAGACGCTCGCTCTTGGCTGCATTCGATTCAGCTCGTGGCAGCCAGTCTAAAAAACACTATCTTGGACTTCTCTGCATGTTCCTAAGGCAAATGTTTCTAAAGCTAATTCTTGAACCGTAAGTCCTAGACGCTCGATCTTGGCGGCATTCGTCTCAGCGCCAGGCAATTAGTATAGGAGCACTGTGTTTGACTTCTCTGGATGTTTCCCAGGCGAGCAATTGTCAGCATGTTCAGAACCATGTTTCTGTGAATAACTCCTGAACCGTAAGTCCTAGACGCTCGCTCTTGGCTGCATTCGATTCAGCTCGTGGCAGCCAGTCTAAAAAACACTATCTTGGACTTCTCTGCATGTTTCCCAGGCGAGAAATTGGCAGCATGTTCAGAACCATGTTTCTGTGAATAACTCCTGAACCGTAAGTCCTAGACGCTCGATCTTGGCGGCATTCGTCTCAGCGCCTGGCAATTAGTATAGGAGCACTGTGTTTGACTTCTCTGGATGTTTCCCAGGCGAGTTATTGACAAGTAAATCCTAGACGCTCGATCTTGGTTATTTTCGCTTTCGCGGCTGGCAGTAAAAGAACCATGTTTCTGTGAATAACTCCTGAACCGTAAGTCCTAGACGCTCGCTCTTGGCTGCATTCGATTCAGCTCGTGGCAGCCAGTCTAAAAAACACTATCTTGGACTTCTCTGCATGTTTCCCAGGCGAGAAATTGGCAGCATGTTCAGAACCATGTTTCTGTGAATAACTCCTGAACCGTAAGTCCTAGACGCTCGATCTTGGCGGCATTCGTCTCAGCGCCTGGCAATTAGTATAGGAGCACTGTGTTTGACTTCTCTGGATGTTTCCCAGGCGAGTTATTGACAAGTAAATCCTAGACGCTCGATCTTGGTTATTTTCGCTTTCGCGGCTGGCAGTAAAAGAACCATGTTTCTGTGAATAACTCCTGAACCGTAAGTCCTAGACGCTCGCTCTTGGCTGCATTCGATTCAGCTCGTGGCAGCCAGTCTAAAAAACACTATCTTGGACTTCTCTGCATGTTTCCCAGGCGAGCAATTGTCAGCATGTTCAGAACCATGTTTCTGTGAATAACTCCTGAACCGTAAGTCCTAGACGCTCGCTCTTGGCTGCATTCGATTCAGCTCGTGGCAGCCAGTCTAAAAAACACTATCTTGGACTTCTCTGCATGTTTCCCAGGCGAGCAATTGGCAGCATGTTCAGAACCATGTTTCTGTGAATAACTCCTGAACCGTAAGTCCTAGACGCTCGCTCTTGGCTGCATTCGATTCAGCTCGTGGCAGCCAGTCTAAAAAACACTATCTTGGACTTCTCTGCATGTTTCCCAGGCGAGCAATTGGCAGCATGTTCAGAACCATGTTTCTGTGAATAACTCCTGAACCGTAAGTCCTAGACGCTCGCTCTTGGCTGCATTCGATTCAGCTCGTGGCAGCCAGTCTAAAAAACACTATCTTGGACTTCTCTGCATGTTTCCCAGGCGAGCAATTGGCAGCATGTTCAGAACCATGTTTCTGTGAATAACTCCTGAACCGTAAGTCCTAGACGCTCGCTCTTGGCTGCATTCGATTCAGCTCGTGGCAGCCAGTCTAAAAAACACTATCTTGGACTTCTCTGCATGTTCCTAAGGCAAATGTTTCTAAAGCTAATTCTTGAACCGTAAGTCCTAGACGCTCGATCTTGGCGGCATTCGTCTCAGCGCCAGGCAATTAGTATAGGAGCACTGTGTTTGACTTCTCTGGATGTTTCCCAGGCGAGTTATTGACAAGTAAATCCTAGACGCTCGATCTTGGTTATTTTCGCTTTCGCGGCTGGCAGTAAAAGAACCATGTTTCTGTGAATAACTCCTGAACCGTAAGTCCTAGACGCTCGCTCTTGGCTGCATTCGATTCAGCTCGTGGCAGCCAGTCTAAAAAACACTATCTTGGACTTCTCTGCATGTTTCCCAGGCGAGCAATTGGCAGCATGTTCAGAACCATGTTTCTGTGAATAACTCCTGAACCGTAAGTCCTAGACGCTCGCTCTTGGCTGCATTCGATTCAGCTCGTGGCAGCCAGTCTAAAAAACACTATCTTGGACTTCTCTGCATGTTCCTAAGGCAAATGTTTCTAAAGCTAATTCTTGAACCGTAAGTCCTAGACGCTCGATCTTGGCGGCATTCGTCTCAGCGCCAGGCAATTAGTATAGGAGCACTGTGTTTGACTTCTCTGGATGTTTCCCAGGCGAGCAATTGTCAGCATGTTCAGAACCATGTTTCTGTGAATAACTCCTGAACCGTAAGTCCTAGACGCTCGCTCTTGGCTGCATTCGATTCAGCTCGTGACAGCCAGTCTAAAAAACACTATCTTGGACTTCTCTGCATGTTTCCCAGGCGAGCAATTGGCAGCATGTTCAGAACCATGTTTCTGTGAATAACTCCTGAACCGTAAGTCCTAGACGCTCGCTCTTGGCTGCATTCGATTCAGCTCGTGGCAGCCAGTCTAAAAAACACTATCTTGGACTTCTCTGCATGTTCCTAAGGCAAATGTTTCTAAAGCTAATTCTTGAACCGTAAGTCCTAGACGCTCGATCTTGGCGGCATTCGTCTCAGCGCCAGGCAATTAGTATAGGAGCACTGTGTTTGACTTCTCTGGATGTTTCCCAGGCGAGCAATTGTCAGCATGTTCAGAACCATGTTTCTGTGAATAACTCCTGAACCGTAAGTCCTAGACGCTCGCTCTTGGCTGCATTCGATTCAGCTCGTGGCAGCCAGTCTAAAAAACACTATCTTGGACTTCTCTGCATGTTTCCCAGGCGAGCAATTGGCAGCATGTTCAGAACCATGTTTCTGTGAATAACTCCTGAACCGTAAGTCCTAGACGCTCGCTCTTGGCTGCATTCGATTCAGCTCGTGGCAGCCAGTCTAAAAAACACTATCTTGGACTTCTCTGCATGTTTCCCAGGCGAGCAATTGGCAGCATGTTCAGAACCATGTTTCTGTGAATAACTCCTGAACCGTAAGTCCTAGACGCTCGCTCTTGGCTGCATTCGATTCAGCTCGTGGCAGCCAGTCTAAAAAACACTATCTTGGACTTCTCTGCATGTTTCCCAGGCGAGCAATTGGCAGCATGTTCAGAACCATGTTTCTGTGAATAACTCCTGAACCGTAAGTCCTAGACGCTCGCTCTTGGCTGCATTCGATTCAGCTCGTGGCAGCCAGTCTAAAAAACACTATCTTGGACTTCTCTGCATGTTCCTAAGGCAAATGTTTCTAAAGCTAATTCTTGAACCGTAAGTCCTAGACGCTCGATCTTGGCGGCATTCGTCTCAGCGCCAGGCAATTAGTATAGGAGCACTGTGTTTGACTTCTCTGGATGTTTCCCAGGCGAGTTATTGACAAGTAAATCCTAGACGCTCGATCTTGGTTATTTTCGCTTTCGCGGCTGGCAGTAAAAGAACCATGTTTCTGTGAATAACTCCTGAACCGTAAGTCCTAGACGCTCGCTCTTGGCTGCATTCGATTCAGCTCGTGGCAGCCAGTCTAAAAAACACTATCTTGGACTTCTCTGCATGTTCCTAAGGCAAATGTTTCTAAAGCTAATTCTTGAACCGTAAGTCCTAGACGCTCGATCTTGGCGGCATTCGTCTCAGCGCCAGGCAATTAGTATAGGAGCACTGTGTTTGACTTCTCTGGATGTTTCCCAGGCGAGTTATTGACAAGTAAATCCTAGACGCTCGATCTTGGTTATTTTCGCTTTCGCGGCTGGCAGTAAAAGAACCATGTTTCTGTGAATAACTCCTGAACCGTAAGTCCTAGACGCTCGCTCTTGGCTGCATTCGATTCAGCTCGTGGCAGCCAGTCTAAAAAACACTATCTTGGACTTCTCTGCTTGTTTCCCAGGCGAGCAATTGGCAGCATGTTCAGAACCATGTTTCTGTGAATAACTCCTGAACCGTAAGTCCTAGACGCTCGCTCTTGGCTGCATTCGATTCAGCTCGTGGCAGCCAGTCTAAAAAACACTATCTTGGACTTCTCTGCATGTTTCCCAGGCGAGCAATTGGCAGCATGTTCAGAACCATGTTTCTGTGAATAACTCCTGAACCGTAAGTCCTAGACGCTCGCTCTTGGCTGCATTCGATTCAGCTCGTGGCAGCCAGTCTAAAAAACACTATCTTGGACTTCTCTGCATGTTTCCCAGGCGAGCAATTGGCAGCATGTTCAGAACCATGTTTCTGTGAATAACTCCTGAACCGTAAGTCCTAGACGCTCGCTCTTGGCTGCATTCGATTCAGCTCGTGGCAGCCAGTCTAAAAAACACTATCTTGGACTTCTCTGCATGTTCCTAAGGCAAATGTTTCTAAAGCTAATTCTTGAACCGTAAGTCCTAGACGCTCGATCTTGGCGGCATTCGTCTCAGCGCCAGGCAATTAGTATAGGAGCACTGTGTTTGACTTCTCTGGATGTTTCCCAGGCGAGTTATTGACAAGTAAATCCTAGACGCTCGATCTTGGTTATTTTCGCTTTCGCGGCTGGCAGTAAAAGAACCATGTTTCTGTGAATAACTCCTGAACCGTAAGTCCTAGACGCTCGCTCTTGGCTGCATTCGATTCAGCTCGTGGCAGCCAGTCTAAAAAACACTATCTTGGACTTCTCTGCATGTTTCCCAGGCGAGCAATTGGCAGCATGTTCAGAACCATGTTTCTGTGAATAACTCCTGAACCGTAAGTCCTAGACGCTCGCTCTTGGCTGCATTCGATTCAGCTCGTGGCAGCCAGTCTAAAAAACACTATCTTGGACTTCTCTGCATGTTCCTAAGGCAAATGTTTCTAAAGCTAATTCTTGAACCGTAAGTCCTAGACGCTCGATCTTGGCGGCATTCGTCTCAGCGCCAGGCAATTAGTATAGGAGCACTGTGTTTGACTTCTCTGGATGTTTCCCAGGCGAGCAATTGTCAGCATGTTCAGAACCATGTTTCTGTGAATAACTCCTGAACCGTAAGTCCTAGACGCTCGCTCTTGGCTGCATTCGATTCAGCTCGTGACAGCCAGTCTAAAAAACACTATCTTGGACTTCTCTGCATGTTTCCCAGGCGAGCAATTGGCAGCATGTTCAGAACCATGTTTCTGTGAATAACTCCTGAACCGTAAGTCCTAGACGCTCGCTCTTGGCTGCATTCGATTCAGCTCGTGGCAGCCAGTCTAAAAAACACTATCTTGGACTTCTCTGCATGTTCCTAAGGCAAATGTTTCTAAAGCTAATTCTTGAACCGTAAGTCCTAGACGCTCGATCTTGGCGGCATTCGTCTCAGCGCCAGGCAATTAGTATAGGAGCACTGTGTTTGACTTCTCTGGATGTTTCCCAGGCGAGCAATTGTCAGCATGTTCAGAACCATGTTTCTGTGAATAACTCCTGAACCGTAAGTCCTAGACGCTCGCTCTTGGCTGCATTCGATTCAGCTCGTGGCAGCCAGTCTAAAAAACACTATCTTGGACTTCTCTGCATGTTTCCCAGGCGAGCAATTGGCAGCATGTTCAGAACCATGTTTCTGTGAATAACTCCTGAACCGTAAGTCCTAGACGCTCGCTCTTGGCTGCATTCGATTCAGCTCGTGGCAGCCAGTCTAAAAAACACTATCTTGGACTTCTCTGCATGTTTCCCAGGCGAGCAATTGGCAGCATGTTCAGAACCATGTTTCTGTGAATAACTCCTGAACCGTAAGTCCTAGACGCTCGCTCTTGGCTGCATTCGATTCAGCTCGTGGCAGCCAGTCTAAAAAACACTATCTTGGACTTCTCTGCATGTTTCCCAGGCGAGCAATTGGCAGCATGTTCAGAACCATGTTTCTGTGAATAACTCCTGAACCGTAAGTCCTAGACGCTCGCTCTTGGCTGCATTCGATTCAGCTCGTGGCAGCCAGTCTAAAAAACACTATCTTGGACTTCTCTGCATGTTCCTAAGGCAAATGTTTCTAAAGCTAATTCTTGAACCGTAAGTCCTAGACGCTCGATCTTGGCGGCATTCGTCTCAGCGCCAGGCAATTAGTATAGGAGCACTGTGTTTGACTTCTCTGGATGTTTCCCAGGCGAGTTATTGACAAGTAAATCCTAGACGCTCGATCTTGGTTATTTTCGCTTTCGCGGCTGGCAGTAAAAGAACCATGTTTCTGTGAATAACTCCTGAACCGTAAGTCCTAGACGCTCGCTCTTGGCTGCATTCGATTCAGCTCGTGGCAGCCAGTCTAAAAAACACTATCTTGGACTTCTCTGCATGTTCCTAAGGCAAATGTTTCTAAAGCTAATTCTTGAACCGTAAGTCCTAGACGCTCGATCTTGGCGGCATTCGTCTCAGCGCCAGGCAATTAGTATAGGAGCACTGTGTTTGACTTCTCTGGATGTTTCCCAGGCGAGTTATTGACAAGTAAATCCTAGACGCTCGATCTTGGTTATTTTCGCTTTCGCGGCTGGCAGTAAAAGAACCATGTTTCTGTGAATAACTCCTGAACCGTAAGTCCTAGACGCTCGCTCTTGGCTGCATTCGATTCAGCTCGTGGCAGCCAGTCTAAAAAACACTATCTTGGACTTCTCTGCTTGTTTCCCAGGCGAGCAATTGGCAGCATGTTCAGAACCATGTTTCTGTGAATAACTCCTGAACCGTAAGTCCTAGACGCTCGCTCTTGGCTGCATTCGATTCAGCTCGTGGCAGCCAGTCTAAAAAACACTATCTTGGACTTCTCTGCATGTTTCCCAGGCGAGCAATTGGCAGCATGTTCAGAACCATGTTTCTGTGAATAACTCCTGAACCGTAAGTCCTAGACGCTCGCTCTTGGCTGCATTCGATTCAGCTCGTGGCAGCCAGTCTAAAAAACACTATCTTGGACTTCTCTGCATGTTTCCCAGGCGAGCAATTGGCAGCATGTTCAGAACCATGTTTCTGTGAATAACTCCTGAACCGTAAGTCCTAGACGCTCGCTCTTGGCTGCATTCGATTCAGCTCGTGGCAGCCAGTCTAAAAAACACTATCTTGGACTTCTCTGCATGTTCCTAAGGCAAATGTTTCTAAAGCTAATTCTTGAACCGTAAGTCCTAGACGCTCGATCTTGGCGGCATTCGTCTCAGCGCCAGGCAATTAGTATAGGAGCACTGTGTTTGACTTCTCTGGATGTTTCCCAGGCGAGTTATTGACAAGTAAATCCTAGACGCTCGATCTTGGTTATTTTCGCTTTCGCGGCTGGCAGTAAAAGAACCATGTTTCTGTGAATAACTCCTGAACCGTAAGTCCTAGACGCTCGCTCTTGGCTGCATTCGATTCAGCTCGTGGCAGCCAGTCTAAAAAACACTATCTTGGACTTCTCTGCATGTTCCTAAGGCAAATGTTTCTAAAGCTAATTCTTGAACCGTAAGTCCTAGACGCTCGATCTTGGCGGCATTCGTCTCAGCGCCAGGCAATTAGTATAGGAGCACTGTGTTTGACTTCTCTGGATGTTTCCCAGGCGAGTTATTGACAAGTAAATCCTAGACGCTCGATCTTGGTTATTTTCGCTTTCGCGGCTGGCAGTAAAAGAACCATGTTTCTGTGAATAACTCCTGAACCGTAAGTCCTAGACGCTCGCTCTTGGCTGCATTCGATTCAGCTCGTGGCAGCCAGTCTAAAAAACACTATCTTGGACTTCTCTGCTTGTTTCCCAGGCGAGCAATTGGCAGCATGTTCAGAACCATGTTTCTGTGAATAACTCCTGAACCGTAAGTCCTAGACGCTCGCTCTTGGCTGCATTCGATTCAGCTCGTGGCAGCCAGTCTAAAAAACACTATCTTGGACTTCTCTGCATGTTTCCCAGGCGAGCAATTGGCAGCATGTTCAGAACCATGTTTCTGTGAATAACTCCTGAACCGTAAGTCCTAGACGCTCGCTCTTGGCTGCATTCGATTCAGCTCGTGGCAGCCAGTCTAAAAAACACTATCTTGGACTTCTCTGCATGTTTCCCAGGCGAGCAATTGGCAGCATGTTCAGAACCATGTTTCTGTGAATAACTCCTGAACCGTAAGTCCTAGACGCTCGCTCTTGGCTGCATTCGATTCAGCTCGTGGCAGCCAGTCTAAAAAACACTATCTTGGACTTCTCTGCATGTTCCTAAGGCAAATGTTTCTAAAGCTAATTCTTGAACCGTAAGTCCTAGACGCTCGATCTTGGCGGCATTCGTCTCAGCGCCACGCAATTAGTATAGGAGCACTGTGTTTGACTTCTCTGGATGTTTCCCAGGCGAGTTATTGACAAGTAAATCCTAGACGCTCGATCTTGGTTATTTTCGCTTTCGCGGCTGGCAGTAAAAGAACCATGTTTCTGTGAATAACTCCTGAACCGTAAGTCCTAGACGCTCGCTCTTGGCTGCATTCGATTCAGCTCGTGGCAGCCAGTCTAAAAAACACTATCTTGGACTTCTCTGCATGTTTCCCAGGCGAGCAATTGGCAGCATGTTCAGAACCATGTTTCTGTGAATAACTCCTGAACCGTAAGTCCTAGACGCTCGCTCTTGGCTGCATTCGATTCAGCTCGTGGCAGCCAGTCTAAAAAACACTATCTTGGACTTCTCTGCATGTTTCCCAGGCGAGCAATTGGCAGCATGTTCAGAACCATGTTTCTGTGAATAACTCCTGAACCGTAAGTCCTAGACGCTCGCTCTTGGCTGCATTCGATTCAGCTCGTGGCAGCCAGTCTAAAAAACACTATCTTGGACTTCTCTGCATGTTCCTAAGGCAAATGTTTCTAAAGCTAATTCTTGAACCGTAAGTCCTAGACGCTCGATCTTGGCGGCATTCGTCTCAGCGCCACGCAATTAGTATAGGAGCACTGTGTTTGACTTCTCTGGATGTTTCCCAGGCGAGTTATTGACAAGTAAATCCTAGACGCTCGATCTTGGTTATTTTCGCTTTCGCGGCTGGCAGTAAAAGAACCATGTTTCTGTGAATAACTCCTGAACCGTAAGTCCTAGACGCTCGCTCTTGGCTGCATTCGATTCAGCTCGTGGCAGCCAGTCTAAAAAACACTATCTTGGACTTCTCTGCATGTTTCCCAGGCGAGCAATTGTCAGCATGTTCAGAACCATGTTTCTGTGAATAACTCCTGAACCGTAAGTCCTAGACGCTCGCTCTTGGCTGCATTCGATTCAGCTCGTGGCAGCCAGTCTAAAAAACACTATCTTGGACTTCTCTGCATGTTTCCCAGGCGAGCAATTGGCAGCATGTTCAGAACCATGTTTCTGTGAATAACTCCTGAACCGTAAGTCCTAGACGCTCGCTCTTGGCTGCATTCGATTCAGCTCGTGGCAGCCAGTCTAAAAAACACTATCTTGGACTTCTCTGCATGTTTCCCAGGCGAGCAATTGGCAGCATGTTCAGAACCATGTTTCTGTGAATAACTCCTGAACCGTAAGTCCTAGACGCTCGCTCTTGGCTGCATTCGATTCAGCTCGTGGCAGCCAGTCTAAAAAACACTATCTTGGACTTCTCTGCATGTTCCTAAGGCAAATGTTTCTAAAGCTAATTCTTGAACCGTAAGTCCTAGACGCTCGATCTTGGCGGCATTCGTCTCAGCGCCAGGCAATTAGTATAGGAGCACTGTGTTTGACTTCTCTGGATGTTTCCCAGGCGAGTTATTGACAAGTAAATCCTAGACGCTCGATCTTGGTTATTTTCGCTTTCGCGGCTGGCAGTAAAAGAACCATGTTTCTGTGAATAACTCCTGAACCGTAAGTCCTAGACGCTCGCTCTTGGCTGCATTCGATTCAGCTCGTGGCAGCCAGTCTAAAAAACACTATCTTGGACTTCTCTGCATGTTTCCCAGGCGAGCAATTGGCAGCATGTTCAGAACCATGTTTCTGTGAATAACTCCTGAACCGTAAGTCCTAGACGCTCGCTCTTGGCTGCATTCGATTCAGCTCGTGGCAGCCAGTCTAAAAAACACTATCTTGGACTTCTCTGCATGTTCCTAAGGCAAATGTTTCTAAAGCTAATTCTTGAACCGTAAGTCCTAGACGCTCGATCTTGGCGGCATTCGTCTCAGCGCCAGGCAATTAGTATAGGAGCACTGTGTTTGACTTCTCTGGATGTTTCCCAGGCGAGCAATTGTCAGCATGTTCAGAACCATGTTTCTGTGAATAACTCCTGAACCGTAAGTCCTAGACGCTCGCTCTTGGCTGCATTCGATTCAGCTCGTGGCAGCCAGTCTAAAAAACACTATCTTGGACTTCTCTGCATGTTTCCCAGGCGAGAAATTGGCAGCATGTTCAGAACCATGTTTCTGTGAATAACTCCTGAACCGTAAGTCCTAGACGCTCGATCTTGGCGGCATTCGTCTCAGCGCCTGGCAATTAGTATAGGAGCACTGTGTTTGACTTCTCTGGATGTTTCCCAGGCGAGTTATTGACAAGTAAATCCTAGACGCTCGATCTTGGTTATTTTCGCTTTCGCGGCTGGCAGTAAAAGAACCATGTTTCTGTGAATAACTCCTGAACCGTAAGTCCTAGACGCTCGCTCTTGGCTGCATTCGATTCAGCTCGTGGCAGCCAGTCTAAAAAACACTATCTTGGACTTCTCTGCATGTTTCCCAGGCGAGAAATTGGCAGCATGTTCAGAACCATGTTTCTGTGAATAACTCCTGAACCGTAAGTCCTAGACGCTCGATCTTGGCGGCATTCGTCTCAGCGCCTGGCAATTAGTATAGGAGCACTGTGTTTGACTTCTCTGGATGTTTCCCAGGCGAGTTATTGACAAGTAAATCCTAGACGCTCGATCTTGGTTATTTTCGCTTTCGCGGCTGGCAGTAAAAGAACCATGTTTCTGTGAATAACTCCTGAACCGTAAGTCCTAGACGCTCGCTCTTGGCTGCATTCGATTCAGCTCGTGGCAGCCAGTCTAAAAAACACTATCTTGGACTTCTCTGCATGTTTCCCAGGCGAGCAATTGGCAGCATGTTCAGAACCATGTTTCTGTGAATAACTCCTGAACCGTAAGTCCTAGACGCTCGCTCTTGGCTGCATTCGATTCAGCTCGTGGCAGCCAGTCTAAAAAACACTATCTTGGACTTCTCTGCATGTTCCTAAGGCAAATGTTTCTAAAGCTAATTCTTGAACCGTAAGTCCTAGACGCTCGATCTTGGCGGCATTCGTCTCAGCGCCACGCAATTAGTATAGGAGCACTGTGTTTGACTTCTCTGGATGTTTCCCAGGCGAGTTATTGACAAGTAAATCCTAGACGCTCGATCTTGGTTATTTTCGCTTTCGCGGCTGGCAGTAAAAGAACCATGTTTCTGTGAATAACTCCTGAACCGTAAGTCCTAGACGCTCGCTCTTGGCTGCATTCGATTCAGCTCGTGGCAGCCAGTCTAAAAAACACTATCTTGGACTTCTCTGCTTGTTTCCCAGGCGAGCAATTGGCAGCATTTTCAGAACCATGTTTCTGTGAATAACTCCTGAACCGTAAGTCCTAGACGCTCGCTCTTGGCTGCATTCGATTCAGCTCGTGGCAGCCAGTCTAAAAAACACTATCTTGGACTTCTCTGCATGTTTCCCAGGCGAGCAATTGTCAGCATGTTCAGAACCATGTTTCTGTGAATAACTCCTGAACCGTAAGTCCTAGACGCTCGCTCTTGGCTGCATTCGATTCAGCTCGTGGCAGCCAGTCTAAAAAACACTATCTTGGACTTCTCTGCATGTTTCCCAGGCGAGCAATTGGCAGCATGTTCAGAACCATGTTTCTGTGAATAACTCCTGAACCGTAAGTCCTAGACGCTCGCTCTTGGCTGCATTCGATTCAGCTCGTGGCAGCCAGTCTAAAAAACACTATCTTGGACTTCTCTGCATGTTTCCCAGGCGAGAAATTGGCAGCATGTTCAGAACCATGTTTCTGTGAATAACTCCTGAACCGTAAGTCCTAGACGCTCGCTCTTGGCTGCATTCGATTCAGCTCGTGGCAGCCAGTCTAAAAAACACTATCTTGGACTTCTCTGCATGTTTCCCAGGCGAGCAATTGGCAGCATGTTCAGAACCATGTTTCTGTGAATAACTCCTGAACCGTAAGTCCTAGACGCTCGCTCTTGGCTGCATTCGATTCAGCTCGTGGCAGCCAGTCTAAAAAACACTATCTTGGACTTCTCTGCATGTTTCCCAGGCGAGAAATTGGCAGCATGTTCAAAACCATGTTTCTGTGAATAACTCCTGAACCGTAAGTCCTAGACGCTCGATCTTGGCGGCATTCGTCTCAGCGCCTGGCAATTAGTATAGGAGCACTGTGTTTGACTTCTCTGGATGTTTCCCAGGCGAGTTATTGACAAGTAAATCCTAGACGCTCGATCTTGGTTATTTTCGCTTTCGCGGCTGGCAGTAAAAGAACCATGTTTCTGTGAATAACTCCTGAACCGTAAGTCCTAGACGCTCGCTCTTGGCTGCATTCGATTCAGCTCGTGGCAGCCAGTCTAAAAAACACTATCTTGGACTTCTCTGCATGTTTCCCAGGCGAGAAATTGGCAGCATGTTCAGAACCATGTTTCTGTGAATAACTCCTGAACCGTAAGTCCTAGACGCTCGATCTTGGCGGCATTCGTCTCAGCGCCTGGCAATTAGTATAGGAGCACTGTGTTTGACTTCTCTGGATGTTTCCCAGGCGAGTTATTGACAAGTAAATCCTAGACGCTCGATCTTGGTTATTTTCGCTTTCGCGGCTGGCAGTAAAAGAACCATGTTTCTGTGAATAACTCCTGAACCGTAAGTCCTAGACGCTCGCTCTTGGCTGCATTCGATTCAGCTCGTGGCAGCCAGTCTAAAAAACACTATCTTGGACTTCTCTGCATGTTTCCCAGGCGAGCAATTGGCAGCATGTTCAGAACCATGTTTCTGTGAATAACTCCTGAACCGTAAGTCCTAGACGCTCGCTCTTGGCTGCATTCGATTCAGCTCGTGGCAGCCAGTCTAAAAAACACTATCTTGGACTTCTCTGCATGTTTCCCAGGCGAGCAATTGGCAGCATGTTCAGAACCATGTTTCTGTGAATAACTCCTGAACCGTAAGTCCTAGACGCTCGCTCTTGGCTGCATTCGATTCAGCTCGTGGCAGCCAGTCTAAAAAACACTATCTTGGACTTCTCTGCATGTTTCCCAGGCGAGAAATTGGCAGCATGTTCAGAACCATGTTTCTGTGAATAACTCCTGAACCGTAAGTCCTAGACGCTCGATCTTGGCGGCATTCGTCTCAGCGCCTGGCAATTAGTATAGGAGCACTGTGTTTGACTTCTCTGGATGTTTCCCAGGCGAGTTATTGACAAGTAAATCCTAGACGCTCGATCTTGGTTATTTTCGCTTTCGCGGCTGGCAGTAAAAGAACCATGTTTCTGTGAATAACTCCTGAACCGTAAGTCCTAGACGCTCGCTCTTGGCTGCATTCGATTCAGCTCGTGGCAGCCAGTCTAAAAAACACTATCTTGGACTTCTCTGCATGTTTCCCAGGCGAGAAATTGGCAGCATGTTCAGAACCATGTTTCTGTGAATAACTCCTGAACCGTAAGTCCTAGACGCTCGATCTTGGCGGCATTCGTCTCAGCGCCTGGCAATTAGTATAGGAGCACTGTGTTTGACTTCTCTGGATGTTTCCCAGGCGAGTTATTGACAAGTAAATCCTAGACGCTCGATCTTGGTTATTTTCGCTTTCGCGGCTGGCAGTAAAAGAACCATGTTTCTGTGAATAACTCCTGAACCGTAAGTCCTAGACGCTCGCTCTTGGCTGCATTCGATTCAGCTCGTGGCAGCCAGTCTAAAAAACACTATCTTGGACTTCTCTGCATGTTTCCCAGGCGAGCAATTGGCAGCATGTTCAGAACCATGTTTCTGTGAATAACTCCTGAACCGTAAGTCCTAGACGCTCGCTCTTGGCTGCATTCGATTCAGCTCGTGGCAGCCAGTCTAAAAAACACTATCTTGGACTTCTCTGCATGTTTCCCAGGCGAGCAATTGGCAGCATGTTCAGAACCATGTTTCTGTGAATAACTCCTGAACCGTAAGTCCTAGACGCTCGCTCTTGGCTGCATTCGATTCAGCTCGTGGCAGCCAGTCTAAAAAACACTATCTTGGACTTCTCTGCATGTTTCCCAGGCGAGCAATTGGCAGCATGTTCAGAACCATGTTTCTGTGAATAACTCCTGAACCGTAAGTCCTAGACGCTCGCTCTTGGCTGCATTCGATTCAGCTCGTGGCAGCCAGTCTAAAAAACACTATCTTGGACTTCTCTGCATGTTCCTAAGGCAAATGTTTCTAAAGCTAATTCTTGAACCGTAAGTCCTAGACGCTCGATCTTGGCGGCATTCGTCTCAGCGCCACGCAATTAGTATAGGAGCACTGTGTTTGACTTCTCTGGATGTTTCCCAGGCGAGTTATTGACAAGTAAATCCTAGACGCTCGATCTTGGTTATTTTCGCTTTCGCGGCTGGCAGTAAAAGAACCATGTTTCTGTGAATAACTCCTGAACCGTAAGTCCTAGACGCTCGCTCTTGGCTGCATTCGATTCAGCTCGTGGCAGCCAGTCTAAAAAACACTATCTTGGACTTCTCTGCTTGTTTCCCAGGCGAGCAATTGGCAGCATTTTCAGAACCATGTTTCTGTGAATAACTCCTGAACCGTAAGTCCTAGACGCTCGCTCTTGGCTGCATTCGATTCAGCTCGTGGCAGCCAGTCTAAAAAACACTATCTTGGACTTCTCTGCATGTTTCCCAGGCGAGCAATTGTCAGCATGTTCAGAACCATGTTTCTGTGAATAACTCCTGAACCGTAAGTCCTAGACGCTCGCTCTTGGCTGCATTCGATTCAGCTCGTGGCAGCCAGTCTAAAAAACACTATCTTGGACTTCTCTGCATGTTTCCCAGGCGAGCAATTGGCAGCATGTTCAGAACCATGTTTCTGTGAATAACTCCTGAACCGTAAGTCCTAGACGCTCGCTCTTGGCTGCATTCGATTCAGCTCGTGGCAGCCAGTCTAAAAAACACTATCTTGGACTTCTCTGCATGTTTCCCAGGCGAGCAATTGTCAGCATGTTCAGAACCATGTTTCTGTGAATAACTCCTGAACCGTAAGTCCTAGACGCTCGCTCTTGGCTGCATTCGATTCAGCTCGTGGCAGCCAGTCTAAAAAACACTATCTTGGACTTCTCTGCATGTTTCCCAGGCGAGCAATTGGCAGCATGTTCAGAACCATGTTTCTGTGAATAACTCCTGAACCGTAAGTCCTAGACGCTCGCTCTTGGCTGCATTCGATTCAGCTCGTGGCAGCCAGTCTAAAAAACACTATCTTGGACTTCTCTGCATGTTTCCCAGGCGAGAAATTGGCAGCATGTTCAGAACCATGTTTCTGTGAATAACTCCTGAACCGTAAGTCCTAGACGCTCGCTCTTGGCTGCATTCGATTCAGCTCGTGGCAGCCAGTCTAAAAAACACTATCTTGGACTTCTCTGCATGTTTCCCAGGCGAGCAATTGGCAGCATGTTCAGAACCATGTTTCTGTGAATAACTCCTGAACCGTAAGTCCTAGACGCTCGCTCTTGGCTGCATTCGATTCAGCTCGTGGCAGCCAGTCTAAAAAACACTATCTTGGACTTCTCTGCATGTTTCCCAGGCGAGAAATTGGCAGCATGTTCAAAACCATGTTTCTGTGAATAACTCCTGAACCGTAAGTCCTAGACGCTCGATCTTGGCGGCATTCGTCTCAGCGCCTGGCAATTAGTATAGGAGCACTGTGTTTGACTTCTCTGGATGTTTCCCAGGCGAGTTATTGACAAGTAAATCCTAGACGCTCGATCTTGGTTATTTTCGCTTTCGCGGCTGGCAGTAAAAGAACCATGTTTCTGTGAATAACTCCTGAACCGTAAGTCCTAGACGCTCGCTCTTGGCTGCATTCGATTCAGCTCGTGGCAGCCAGTCTAAAAAACACTATCTTGGACTTCTCTGCATGTTTCCCAGGCGAGAAATTGGCAGCATGTTCAGAACCATGTTTCTGTGAATAACTCCTGAACCGTAAGTCCTAGACGCTCGATCTTGGCGGCATTCGTCTCAGCGCCTGGCAATTAGTATAGGAGCACTGTGTTTGACTTCTCTGGATGTTTCCCAGGCGAGTTATTGACAAGTAAATCCTAGACGCTCGATCTTGGTTATTTTCGCTTTCGCGGCTGGCAGTAAAAGAACCATGTTTCTGTGAATAACTCCTGAACCGTAAGTCCTAGACGCTCGCTCTTGGCTGCATTCGATTCAGCTCGTGGCAGCCAGTCTAAAAAACACTATCTTGGACTTCTCTGCATGTTTCCCAGGCGAGAAATTGGCAGCATGTTCAGAACCATGTTTCTGTGAATAACTCCTGAACCGTAAGTCCTAGACGCTCGATCTTGGCGGCATTCGTCTCAGCGCCTGGCAATTAGTATAGGAGCACTGTGTTTGACTTCTCTGGATGTTTCCCAGGCGAGTTATTGACAAGTAAATCCTAGACGCTCGATCTTGGTTATTTTCGCTTTCGCGGCTGGCAGTAAAAGAACCATGTTTCTGTGAATAACTCCTGAACCGTAAGTCCTAGACGCTCGCTCTTGGCTGCATTCGATTCAGCTCGTGGCAGCCAGTCTAAAAAACACTATCTTGGACTTCTCTGCATGTTTCCCAGGCGAGCAATTGGCAGCATGTTCAGAACCATGTTTCTGTGAATAACTCCTGAACCGTAAGTCCTAGACGCTCGCTCTTGGCTGCATTCGATTCAGCTCGTGGCAGCCAGTCTAAAAAACACTATCTTGGACTTCTCTGCATGTTTCCCAGGCGAGCAATTGGCAGCATGTTCAGAACCATGTTTCTGTGAATAACTCCTGAACCGTAAGTCCTAGACGCTCGCTCTTGGCTGCATTCGATTCAGCTCGTGGCAGCCAGTCTAAAAAACACTATCTTGGACTTCTCTGCATGTTTCCCAGGCGAGCAATTGGCAGCATGTTCAGAACCATGTTTCTGTGAATAACTCCTGAACCGTAAGTCCTAGACGCTCGCTCTTGGCTGCATTCGATTCAGCTCGTGGCAGCCAGTCTAAAAAACACTATCTTGGACTTCTCTGCATGTTCCTAAGGCAAATGTTTCTAAAGCTAATTCTTGAACCGTAAGTCCTAGACGCTCGATCTTGGCGGCATTCGTCTCAGCGCCACGCAATTAGTATAGGAGCACTGTGTTTGACTTCTCTGGATGTTTCCCAGGCGAGTTATTGACAAGTAAATCCTAGACGCTCGATCTTGGTTATTTTCGCTTTCGCGGCTGGCAGTAAAAGAACCATGTTTCTGTGAATAACTCCTGAACCGTAAGTCCTAGACGCTCGCTCTTGGCTGCATTCGATTCAGCTCGTGGCAGCCAGTCTAAAAAACACTATCTTGGACTTCTCTGCTTGTTTCCCAGGCGAGCAATTGGCAGCATTTTCAGAACCATGTTTCTGTGAATAACTCCTGAACCGTAAGTCCTAGACGCTCGCTCTTGGCTGCATTCGATTCAGCTCGTGGCAGCCAGTCTAAAAAACACTATCTTGGACTTCTCTGCATGTTTCCCAGGCGAGCAATTGTCAGCATGTTCAGAACCATGTTTCTGTGAATAACTCCTGAACCGTAAGTCCTAGACGCTCGCTCTTGGCTGCATTCGATTCAGCTCGTGGCAGCCAGTCTAAAAAACACTATCTTGGACTTCTCTGCATGTTTCCCAGGCGAGCAATTGGCAGCATGTTCAGAACCATGTTTCTGTGAATAACTCCTGAACCGTAAGTCCTAGACGCTCGCTCTTGGCTGCATTCGATTCAGCTCGTGGCAGCCAGTCTAAAAAACACTATCTTGGACTTCTCTGCATGTTTCCCAGGCGAGCAATTGTCAGCATGTTCAGAACCATGTTTCTGTGAATAACTCCTGAACCGTAAGTCCTAGACGCTCGCTCTTGGCTGCATTCGATTCAGCTCGTGGCAGCCAGTCTAAAAAACACTATCTTGGACTTCTCTGCATGTTTCCCAGGCGAGCAATTGGCAGCATGTTCAGAACCATGTTTCTGTGAATAACTCCTGAACCGTAAGTCCTAGACGCTCGCTCTTGGCTGCATTCGATTCAGCTCGTGGCAGCCAGTCTAAAAAACACTATCTTGGACTTCTCTGCATGTTTCCCAGGCGAGAAATTGGCAGCATGTTCAGAACCATGTTTCTGTGAATAACTCCTGAACCGTAAGTCCTAGACGCTCGCTCTTGGCTGCATTCGATTCAGCTCGTGGCAGCCAGTCTAAAAAACACTATCTTGGACTTCTCTGCATGTTTCCCAGGCGAGCAATTGGCAGCATGTTCAGAACCATGTTTCTGTGAATAACTCCTGAACCGTAAGTCCTAGACGCTCGCTCTTGGCTGCATTCGATTCAGCTCGTGGCAGCCAGTCTAAAAAACACTATCTTGGACTTCTCTGCATGTTTCCCAGGCGAGAAATTGGCAGCATGTTCAAAACCATGTTTCTGTGAATAACTCCTGAACCGTAAGTCCTAGACGCTCGATCTTGGCGGCATTCGTCTCAGCGCCTGGCAATTAGTATAGGAGCACTGTGTTTGACTTCTCTGGATGTTTCCCAGGCGAGTTATTGACAAGTAAATCCTAGACGCTCGATCTTGGTTATTTTCGCTTTCGCGGCTGGCAGTAAAAGAACCATGTTTCTGTGAATAACTCCTGAACCGTAAGTCCTAGACGCTCGCTCTTGGCTGCATTCGATTCAGCTCGTGGCAGCCAGTCTAAAAAACACTATCTTGGACTTCTCTGCATGTTTCCCAGGCGAGAAATTGGCAGCATGTTCAGAACCATGTTTCTGTGAATAACTCCTGAACCGTAAGTCCTAGACGCTCGATCTTGGCGGCATTCGTCTCAGCGCCTGGCAATTAGTATAGGAGCACTGTGTTTGACTTCTCTGGATGTTTCCCAGGCGAGTTATTGACAAGTAAATCCTAGACGCTCGATCTTGGTTATTTTCGCTTTCGCGGCTGGCAGTAAAAGAACCATGTTTCTGTGAATAACTCCTGAACCGTAAGTCCTAGACGCTCGCTCTTGGCTGCATTCGATTCAGCTCGTGGCAGCCAGTCTAAAAAACACTATCTTGGACTTCTCTGCATGTTTCCCAGGCGAGCAATTGGCAGCATGTTCAGAACCATGTTTCTGTGAATAACTCCTGAACCGTAAGTCCTAGACGCTCGCTCTTGGCTGCATTCGATTCAGCTCGTGGCAGCCAGTCTAAAAAACACTATCTTGGACTTCTCTGCATGTTTCCCAGACGAGCAATTGGCAGCATGTTCAGAACCATGTTTCTGTGAATAACTCCTGAACCGTAAGTCCTAGACGCTCGCTCTTGGCTGCATTCGATTCAGCTCGTGGCAGCCAGTCTAAAAAATACTATCTTGGACTTCTCTGCATGTTTCCCAGGCGAGCAATTGGCAGCATGTTCAGAACCATGTTTCTGTGAATAACTCCTGAACCGTAAGTCCTAGACGCTCGCTCTTGGCTGCATTCGATTCAGCTCGTGGCAGCCAGTCTAAAAAACACTATCTTGGACTTCTCTGCATGTTTCCCAGGCGAGCAATTGGCAGCATGTTCAGAACCATGTTTCTGTGAATAACTCCTGAACCGTAAGTCCTAGACGCTCGCTCTTGGCTGCATTCGATTCAGCTCGTGGCAGCCAGTCTAAAAAACACTATCTTGGACTTCTCTGCATGTTCCTAAGGCAAATGTTTCTAAAGCTAATTCTTGAACCGTAAGTCCTAGACGCTCGATCTTGGCGGCATTCGTCTCAGCGCCACGCAATTAGTATAGGAGCACTGTGTTTGACTTCTCTGGATGTTTCCCAGGCGAGTTATTGACAAGTAAATCCTAGACGCTCGATCTTGGTTATTTTCGCTTTCGCGGCTGGCAGTAAAAGAACCATGTTTCTGTGAATAACTCCTGAACCGTAAGTCCTAGACGCTCGCTCTTGGCTGCATTCGATTCAGCTCGTGGCAGCCAGTCTAAAAAACACTATCTTGGACTTCTCTGCTTGTTTCCCAGGCGAGCAATTGGCAGCATTTTCAGAACCATGTTTCTGTGAATAACTCCTGAACCGTAAGTCCTAGACGCTCGCTCTTGGCTGCATTCGATTCAGCTCGTGGCAGCCAGTCTAAAAAACACTATCTTGGACTTCTCTGCATGTTTCCCAGGCGAGCAATTGTCAGCATGTTCAGAACCATGTTTCTGTGAATAACTCCTGAACCGTAAGTCCTAGACGCTCGCTCTTGGCTGCATTCGATTCAGCTCGTGGCAGCCAGTCTAAAAAACACTATCTTGGACTTCTCTGCATGTTTCCCAGGCGAGCAATTGGCAGCATGTTCAGAACCATGTTTCTGTGAATAACTCCTGAACCGTAAGTCCTAGACGCTCGCTCTTGGCTGCATTCGATTCAGCTCGTGGCAGCCAGTCTAAAAAACACTATCTTGGACTTCTCTGCATGTTTCCCAGGCGAGCAATTGGCAGCATGTTCAGAACCATGTTTCTGTGAATAACTCCTGAACCGTAAGTCCTAGACGCTCGCTCTTGGCTGCATTCGATTCAGCTCGTGGCAGCCAGTCTAAAAAACACTATCTTGGACTTCTCTGCATGTTTCCCAGGCGAGCAATTGGCAGCATGTTCAGAACCATGTTTCTGTGAATAACTCCTGAACCGTAAGTCCTAGACGCTCGCTCTTGGCTGCATTCGATTCAGCTCGTGGCAGCCAGTCTAAAAAACACTATCTTGGACTTCTCTGCATGTTTCCCAGGCGAGCAATTGGCAGCATGTTCAGAACCATGTTTCTGTGAATAACTCCTGAACCGTAAGTCCTAGACGCTCGCTCTTGGCTGCATTCGATTCAGCTCGTGGCAGCCAGTCTAAAAAACACTATCTTGGACTTCTCTGCATGTTCCTAAGGCAAATGTTTCTAAAGCTAATTCTTGAACCGTAAGTCCTAGACGCTCGATCTTGGCGGCATTCGTCTCAGCGCCAGGCAATTAGTATAGGAGCACTGTGTTTGACTTCTCTGGATGTTTCCCAGGCGAGTTATTGACAAGTAAATCCTAGACGCTCGATCTTGGTTATTTTCGCTTTCGCGGCTGGCAGTAAAAGAACCATGTTTCTGTGAATAACTCCTGAACCGTAAGTCCTAGACGCTCGCTCTTGGCTGCATTCGATTCAGCTCGTGGCAGCCAGTCTAAAAAACACTATCTTGGACTTCTCTGCTTGTTTCCCAGGCGAGCAATTGGCAGCATTTTCAGAACCATGTTTCTGTGAATAACTCCTGAACCGTAAGTCCTAGACGCTCGCTCTTGGCTGCATTCGATTCAGCTCGTGGCAGCCAGTCTAAAAAACACTATCTTGGACTTCTCTGCATGTTTCCCAGGCGAGCAATTGTCAGCATGTTCAGAACCATGTTTCTGTGAATAACTCCTGAACCGTAAGTCCTAGACGCTCGCTCTTGGCTGCATTCGATTCAGCTCGTGGCAGCCAGTCTAAAAAACACTATCTTGGACTTCTCTGCATGTTTCCCAGGCGAGCAATTGGCAGCATGTTCAGAACCATGTTTCTGTGAATAACTCCTGAACCGTAAGTCCTAGACGCTCGCTCTTGGCTGCATTCGATTCAGCTCGTGGCAGCCAGTCTAAAAAACACTATCTTGGACTTCTCTGCATGTTTCCCAGGCGAGCAATTGGCAGCATGTTCAGAACCATGTTTCTGTGAATAACTCCTGAACCGTAAGTCCTAGACGCTCGCTCTTGGCTGCATTCGATTCAGCTCGTGGCAGCCAGTCTAAAAAACACTATCTTGGACTTCTCTGCATGTTTCCCAGGCGAGCAATTGGCAGCATGTTCAGAACCATGTTTCTGTGAATAACTCCTGAACCGTAAGTCCTAGACGCTCGCTCTTGGCTGCATTCGATTCAGCTCGTGGCAGCCAGTCTAAAAAACACTATCTTGGACTTCTCTGCATGTTCCTAAGGCAAATGTTTCTAAAGCTAATTCTTGAACCGTAAGTCCTAGACGCTCGATCTTGGCGGCATTCGTCTCAGCGCCAGGCAATTAGTATAGGAGCACTGTGTTTAACTTCTCTGGATGTTTCCCAGGCGAGTTATTGACAAGTAAATCCTAGACGCTCGATCTTGGTTATTTTCGCTTTCGCGGCTGGCAGTAAAAGAACCATGTTTCTGTGAATAACTCCTGAACCGTAAGTCCTAGACGCTCGCTCTTGGCTGCATTCGATTCAGCTCGTGGCAGCCAGTCTAAAAAACACTATCTTGGACTTCTCTGCATGTTTCCCAGGCGAGCAATTGGCAGCATGTTCAGAACCATGTTTCTGTGAATAACTCCTGAACCGTAAGTCCTAGACGCTCGCTCTTGGCTGCATTCGATTCAGCTCGTGGCAGCCAGTCTAAAAAACACTATCTTGGACTTCTCTGCATGTTCCTAAGGCAAATGTTTCTAAAGCTAATTCTTGAACCGTAAGTCCTAGACGCTCGATCTTGGCGGCATTCGTCTCAGCGCCAGGCAATTAGTATAGGAGCACTGTGTTTGACTTCTCTGGATGTTTCCCAGGCGAGTTATTGACAAGTAAATCCTAGACGCTCGATCTTGGTTATTTTCGCTTTCGCGGCTGGCAGTAAAAGAACCATGTTTCTGTGAATAACTCCTGAACCGTAAGTCCTAGACGCTCGCTCTTGGCTGCATTCGATTCAGCTCGTGGCAGCCAGTCTAAAAAACACTATCTTGGACTTCTCTGCTTGTTTCCCAGGCGAGCAATTGGCAGCATGTTCAGAACCATGTTTCTGTGAATAACTCCTGAACCGTAAGTCCTAGACGCTCGCTCTTGGCTGCATTCGATTCAGCTCGTGGCAGCCAGTCTAAAAAACACTATCTTGGACTTCTCTGCATGTTTCCCAGGCGAGCAATTGGCAGCATGTTCAGAACCATGTTTCTGTGAATAACTCCTGAACCGTAAGTCCTAGACGCTCGCTCTTGGCTGCATTCGATTCAGCTCGTGGCAGCCAGTCTAAAAAACACTATCTTGGACTTCTCTGCATGTTTCCCAGGCGAGCAATTGGCAGCATGTTCAGAACCATGTTTCTGTGAATAACTCCTGAACCGTAAGTCCTAGACGCTCGCTCTTGGCTGCATTCGATTCAGCTCGTGGCAGCCAGTCTAAAAAACACTATCTTGGACTTCTCTGCATGTTCCTAAGGCAAATGTTTCTAAAGCTAATTCTTGAACCGTAAGTCCTAGACGCTCGATCTTGGCGGCATTCGTCTCAGCGCCACGCAATTAGTATAGGAGCACTGTGTTTGACTTCTCTGGATGTTTCCCAGGCGAGTTATTGACAAGTAAATCCTAGACGCTCGATCTTGGTTATTTTCGCTTTCGCGGCTGGCAGTAAAAGAACCATGTTTCTGTGAATAACTCCTGAACCGTAAGTCCTAGACGCTCGCTCTTGGCTGCATTCGATTCAGCTCGTGGCAGCCAGTCTAAAAAACACTATCTTGGACTTCTCTGCATGTTTCCCAGGCGAGCAATTGGCAGCATGTTCAGAACCATGTTTCTGTGAATAACTCCTGAACCGTAAGTCCTAGACGCTCGCTCTTGGCTGCATTCGATTCAGCTCGTGGCAGCCAGTCTAAAAAACACTATCTTGGACTTCTCTGCATGTTTCCCAGGCGAGCAATTGGCAGCATGTTCAGAACCATGTTTCTGTGAATAACTCCTGAACCGTAAGTCCTAGACGCTCGCTCTTGGCTGCATTCGATTCAGCTCGTGGCAGCCAGTCTAAAAAACACTATCTTGGACTTCTCTGCATGTTCCTAAGGCAAATGTTTCTAAAGCTAATTCTTGAACCGTAAGTCCTAGACGCTCGATCTTGGCGGCATTCGTCTCAGCGCCACGCAATTAGTATAGGAGCACTGTGTTTGACTTCTCTGGATGTTTCCCAGGCGAGTTATTGACAAGTAAATCCTAGACGCTCGATCTTGGTTATTTTCGCTTTCGCGGCTGGCAGTAAAAGAACCATGTTTCTGTGAATAACTCCTGAACCGTAAGTCCTAGACGCTCGCTCTTGGCTGCATTCGATTCAGCTCGTGGCAGCCAGTCTAAAAAACACTATCTTGGACTTCTCTGCTTGTTTCCCAGGCGAGCAATTGGCAGCATTTTCAGAACCATGTTTCTGTGAATAACTCCTGAACCGTAAGTCCTAGACGCTCGCTCTTGGCTGCATTCGATTCAGCTCGTGGCAGCCAGTCTAAAAAACACTATCTTGGACTTCTCTGCATGTTTCCCAGGCGAGCAATTGTCAGCATGTTCAGAACCATGTTTCTGTGAATAACTCCTGAACCGTAAGTCCTAGACGCTCGCTCTTGGCTGCATTCGATTCAGCTCGTGGCAGCCAGTCTAAAAAACACTATCTTGGACTTCTCTGCATGTTTCCCAGGCGAGCAATTGGCAGCATGTTCAGAACCATGTTTCTGTGAATAACTCCTGAACCGTAAGTCCTAGACGCTCGCTCTTGGCTGCATTCGATTCAGCTCGTGGCAGCCAGTCTAAAAAACACTATCTTGGACTTCTCTGCATGTTTCCCAGGCGAGAAATTGGCAGCATGTTCAGAACCATGTTTCTGTGAATAACTCCTGAACCGTAAGTCCTAGACGCTCGCTCTTGGCTGCATTCGATTCAGCTCGTGGCAGCCAGTCTAAAAAACACTATCTTGGACTTCTCTGCATGTTTCCCAGGCGAGCAATTGGCAGCATGTTCAGAACCATGTTTCTGTGAATAACTCCTGAACCGTAAGTCCTAGACGCTCGCTCTTGGCTGCATTCGATTCAGCTCGTGGCAGCCAGTCTAAAAAACACTATCTTGGACTTCTCTGCATGTTTCCCAGGCGAGAAATTGGCAGCATGTTCAAAACCATGTTTCTGTGAATAACTCCTGAACCGTAAGTCCTAGACGCTCGATCTTGGCGGCATTCGTCTCAGCGCCTGGCAATTAGTATAGGAGCACTGTGTTTGACTTCTCTGGATGTTTCCCAGGCGAGTTATTGACAAGTAAATCCTAGACGCTCGATCTTGGTTATTTTCGCTTTCGCGGCTGGCAGTAAAAGAACCATGTTTCTGTGAATAACTCCTGAACCGTAAGTCCTAGACGCTCGCTCTTGGCTGCATTCGATTCAGCTCGTGGCAGCCAGTCTAAAAAACACTATCTTGGACTTCTCTGCATGTTTCCCAGGCGAGAAATTGGCAGCATGTTCAGAACCATGTTTCTGTGAATAACTCCTGAACCGTAAGTCCTAGACGCTCGATCTTGGCGGCATTCGTCTCAGCGCCTGGCAATTAGTATAGGAGCACTGTGTTTGACTTCTCTGGATGTTTCCCAGGCGAGTTATTGACAAGTAAATCCTAGACGCTCGATCTTGGTTATTTTCGCTTTCGCGGCTGGCAGTAAAAGAACCATGTTTCTGTGAATAACTCCTGAACCGTAAGTCCTAGACGCTCGCTCTTGGCTGCATTCGATTCAGCTCGTGGCAGCCAGTCTAAAAAACACTATCTTGGACTTCTCTGCATGTTTCCCAGGCGAGCAATTGGCAGCATGTTCAGAACCATGTTTCTGTGAATAACTCCTGAACCGTAAGTCCTAGACGCTCGCTCTTGGCTGCATTCGATTCAGCTCGTGGCAGCCAGTCTAAAAAACACTATCTTGGACTTCTCTGCATGTTTCCCAGGCGAGCAATTGGCAGCATGTTCAGAACCATGTTTCTGTGAATAACTCCTGAACCGTAAGTCCTAGACGCTCGCTCTTGGCTGCATTCGATTCAGCTCGTGGCAGCCAGTCTAAAAAACACTATCTTGGACTTCTCTGCATGTTCCTAAGGCAAATGTTTCTAAAGCTAATTCTTGAACCGTAAGTCCTAGACGCTCGATCTTGGCGGCATTCGTCTCAGCGCCACGCAATTAGTATAGGAGCACTGTGTTTGACTTCTCTGGATGTTTCCCAGGCGAGTTATTGACAAGTAAATCCTAGACGCTCGATCTTGGTTATTTTCGCTTTCGCGGCTGGCAGTAAAAGAACCATGTTTCTGTGAATAACTCCTGAACCGTAAGTCCTAGACGCTCGCTCTTGGCTGCATTCGATTCAGCTCGTGGCAGCCAGTCTAAAAAACACTATCTTGGACTTCTCTGCTTGTTTCCCAGGCGAGCAATTGGCAGCATTTTCAGAACCATGTTTCTGTGAATAACTCCTGAACCGTAAGTCCTAGACGCTCGCTCTTGGCTGCATTCGATTCAGCTCGTGGCAGCCAGTCTAAAAAACACTATCTTGGACTTCTCTGCATGTTTCCCAGGCGAGCAATTGTCAGCATGTTCAGAACCATGTTTCTGTGAATAACTCCTGAACCGTAAGTCCTAGACGCTCGCTCTTGGCTGCATTCGATTCAGCTCGTGGCAGCCAGTCTAAAAAACACTATCTTGGACTTCTCTGCATGTTTCCCAGGCGAGCAATTGGCAGCATGTTCAGAACCATGTTTCTGTGAATAACTCCTGAACCGTAAGTCCTAGACGCTCGCTCTTGGCTGCATTCGATTCAGCTCGTGGCAGCCAGTCTAAAAAACACTATCTTGGACTTCTCTGCATGTTTCCCAGGCGAGAAATTGGCAGCATGTTCAGAACCATGTTTCTGTGAATAACTCCTGAACCGTAAGTCCTAGACGCTCGCTCTTGGCTGCATTCGATTCAGCTCGTGGCAGCCAGTCTAAAAAACACTATCTTGGACTTCTCTGCATGTTTCCCAGGCGAGCAATTGGCAGCATGTTCAGAACCATGTTTCTGTGAATAACTCCTGAACCGTAAGTCCTAGACGCTCGCTCTTGGCTGCATTCGATTCAGCTCGTGGCAGCCAGTCTAAAAAACACTATCTTGGACTTCTCTGCATGTTTCCCAGGCGAGAAATTGGCAGCATGTTCAAAACCATGTTTCTGTGAATAACTCCTGAACCGTAAGTCCTAGACGCTCGATCTTGGCGGCATTCGTCTCAGCGCCTGGCAATTAGTATAGGAGCACTGTGTTTGACTTCTCTGGATGTTTCCCAGGCGAGTTATTGACAAGTAAATCCTAGACGCTCGATCTTGGTTATTTTCGCTTTCGCGGCTGGCAGTAAAGAACCATGTTTCTGTGAATAACTCCTGAACCGTAAGTCCTAGACGCTCGCTCTTGGCTGCATTCGATTCAGCTCGTGGCAGCCAGTCTAAAAAACACTATCTTGGACTTCTCTGCATGTTTCCCAGGCGAGAATTGGCAGCATGTTCAGAACCATGTTTCTGTGAATAACTCCTGAACCGTAAGTCCTAGACGCTCGATCTTGGCGGCATTCGTCTCAGCGCCTGGCAATTAGTATAGGAGCACTGTGTTTTGACTTCTCTGGATGTTTCCCAGGCGAGTTATTGACAAGTAAATCCTAGACGCTCGATCTTGGTTATTTTCGCTTTCGCGGCTGGCAGTAAAAGAACCATGTTTCTGTGAATAACTCCTGAACCGTAAGTCCTAGACGCTCGCTCTTGGCTGCATTCGATTCAGCTCGTGGCAGCCAGTCTAAAAAACACTATCTTGGACTTCTCTGCATGTTTCCCAGGCGAGCAATTGGCAGCATGTTCAGAACCATGTTTCTGTGAATAACTCCTGAACCGTAAGTCCTAGACGCTCGCTCTTGGCTGCATTCGATTCAGCTCGTGGCAGCCAGTCTAAAAAACACTATCTTGGACTTCTCTGCATGTTTCCCAGACGAGCAATTGGCAGCATGTTCAGAACCATGTTTCTGTGAATAACTCCTGAACCGTAAGTCCTAGACGCTCGCTCTTGGCTGCATTCGATTCAGCTCGTGGCAGCCAGTCTAAAAAACACTATCTTGGACTTCTCTGCATGTTTCCCAGGCGAGAAATTGGCAGCATGTTCAGAACCATGTTTCTGTGAATAACTCCTGAACCGTAAGTCCTAGACGCTCGATCTTGGCGGCATTCGTCTCAGCGCCTGGCAATTAGTATAGGAGCACTGTGTTTGACTTCTCTGGATGTTTCCCAGGCGAGTTATTGACAAGTAAATCCTAGACGCTCGATCTTGGTTATTTTCGCTTTCGCGGCTGGCAGTAAAAGAACCATGTTTCTGTGAATAACTCCTGAACCGTAAGTCCTAGACGCTCGCTCTTGGCTGCATTCGATTCAGCTCGTGGCAGCCAGTCTAAAAAACACTATCTTGGACTTCTCTGCATGTTTCCCAGGCGAGAAATTGGCAGCATGTTCAGAACCATGTTTCTGTGAATAACTCCTGAACCGTAAGTCCTAGACGCTCGATCTTGGCGGCATTCGTCTCAGCGCCTGGCAATTAGTATAGGAGCACTGTGTTTGACTTCTCTGGATGTTTCCCAGGCGAGTTATTGACAAGTAAATCCTAGACGCTCGATCTTGGTTATTTTCGCTTTCGCGGCTGGCAGTAAAAGAACCATGTTTCTGTGAATAACTCCTGAACCGTAAGTCCTAGACGCTCGCTCTTGGCTGCATTCGATTCAGCTCGTGGCAGCCAGTCTAAAAAACACTATCTTGGACTTCTCTGCATGTTTCCCAGGCGAGCAATTGGCAGCATGTTCAGAACCATGTTTCTGTGAATAACTCCTGAACCGTAAGTCCTAGACGCTCGCTCTTGGCTGCATTCGATTCAGCTCGTGGCAGCCAGTCTAAAAAACACTATCTTGGACTTCTCTGCATGTTTCCCAGGCGAGCAATTGGCAGCATGTTCAGAACCATGTTTCTGTGAATAACTCCTGAACCGTAAGTCCTAGACGCTCGCTCTTGGCTGCATTCGATTCAGCTCGTGGCAGCCAGTCTAAAAACACTATCTTGGACTTCTCTGCATGTTTCCCAGGCGAGCAATTGGCAGCATGTTCAGAACCATGTTTCTGTGAATAACTCCTGAACCGTAAGTCCTAGACGCTCGCTCTTGGCTGCATTCGATTCAGCTCGTGGCAGCCAGTCTAAAAACACTATCTTGGACTTCTCTGCATGTTCCTAAGGCAAATGTTTCTAAAGCTAATTCTTGAACCGTAAGTCCTAGACGCTCGATCTTGGCGGCATTCGTCTCAGCGCCAGGCAATTAGTATAGGAGCACTGTGTTTGACTTCTCTGGATGTTTCCCAGGCGAGTTATTGACAAGTAAATCCTAGACGCTCGATCTTGGTTATTTTCGCTTTCGCGGCTGGCAGTAAAAGAACCATGTTTCTGTGAATAACTCCTGAACCGTAAGTCCTAGACGCTCGCTCTTGGCTGCATTCGATTCAGCTCGTGGCAGCCAGTCTAAAAAACACTATCTTGGACTTCTCTGCATGTTTCCCAGGCGAGCAATTGCAGCATGTTCAGAACCATGTTTCTGTGAATAACTCCTGAACCGTAAGTCCTAGACGCTCGCTCTTGGCTGCATTCGATTCAGCTCGTGGCAGCCAGTCTAAAAAACACTATCTTGGACTTCTCTGCATGTTCCTAAGGCAAATGTTTCTAAAGCTAATTCTTGAACCGTAAGTCCTAGACGCTCGATCTTGGCGGCATTCGTCTCAGCGCCAGGCAATTAGTATAGGAGCACTGTGTTTGACTTCTCTGGATGTTTCCCAGGCGAGTTATTGACAAGTAAATCCTAGACGCTCGATCTTGGTTATTTTCGCTTTCGCGGCTGGCAGTAAAAGAACCATGTTTCTGTGAATAACTCCTGAACCGTAAGTCCTAGACGCTCGCTCTTGGCTGCATTCGATTCAGCTCGTGGCAGCCAGTCTAAAAAACACTATCTTGGACTTCTCTGCTTGTTTCCCAGGCGAGCAATTGGCAGCATGTTCAGAACCATGTTTCTGTGAATAACTCCTGAACCGTAAGTCCTAGACGCTCGCTCTTGGCTGCATTCGATTCAGCTCGTGGCAGCCAGTCTAAAAAACACTATCTTGGACTTCTCTGCATGTTTCCCAGGCGAGCAATTGGCAGCATGTTCAGAACCATGTTTCTGGTGAATAACTCCTGAACCGTAAGTCCTAGACGCTCGCTCTTGGCTGCATTCGATTCAGCTCGTGGCAGCCAGTCTAAAAAAACACTATCTTGGACTTCTCTGCATGTTTCCCAGGCGAGCAATTGGCAGCATGTTCAGAACCATGTTTCTGTGAATAACTCCTGAACCGTAAGTCCTAGACGCTCGCTCTTGGCTGCATTCGATTCAGCTCGTGGCAGCCAGTCTAAAAACACTATCTTGGACTTCTCTGCATGTTCCTAAGGCAAATGTTTCTAAAGCTAATTCTTGAACCGTAAGTCCTAGACGCTCGATCTTGGCGGCATTCGTCTCAGCGCCACGCAATTAGTATAGGAGCACTGTGTTTGACTTCTCTGGATGTTTCCCAGGCGAGTTATTGACAAGTAAATCCTAGACGCTCGATCTTGGTTATTTTCGCTTTCGCGGCTGGCAGTAAAAGAACCATGTTTCTGTGAATAACTCCTGAACCGTAAGTCCTAGACGCTCGCTCTTGGCTGCATTCGATTCAGCTCGTGGCAGCCAGTCTAAAAAACACTATCTTGGACTTCTCTGCATGTTTCCCAGGCGAGCAATTGGCAGCATGTTCAGAACCATGTTTCTGTGAATAACTCCTGAACCGTAAGTCCTAGACGCTCGCTCTTGGCTGCATTCGATTCAGCTCGTGGCAGCCAGTCTAAAAAACACTATCTTGGACTTCTCTGCATGTTTCCCAGGCGAGCAATTGGCAGCATGTTCAGAACCATGTTTCTGTGAATAACTCCTGAACCGTAAGTCCTAGACGCTCGCTCTTGGCTGCATTCGATTCAGCTCGTGGCAGCCAGTCTAAAAAACACTATCTTGGACTTCTCTGCATGTTCCTAAGGCAAATGTTTCTAAAGCTAATTCTTGAACCGTAAGTCCTAGACGCTCGATCTTGGCGGCATTCGTCTCAGCGCCACGCAATTAGTATAGGAGCACTGTGTTTGACTTCTCTGGATGTTTCCCAGGCGAGTTATTGACAAGTAAATCCTAGACGCTCGATCTTGGTTATTTTCGCTTTCGCGGCTGGCAGTAAAAGAACCATGTTTCTGTGAATAACTCCTGAACCGTAAGTCCTAGACGCTCGCTCTTGGCTGCATTCGATTCAGCTCGTGGCAGCCAGTCTAAAAAACACTATCTTGGACTTCTCTGCTTGTTTCCCAGGCGAGCAATTGGCAGCATTTTCAGAACCATGTTTCTGTGAATAACTCCTGAACCGTAAGTCCTAGACGCTCGCTCTTGGCTGCATTCGATTCAGCTCGTGGCAGCCAGTCTAAAAAACACTATCTTGGACTTCTCTGCATGTTTCCCAGGCGAGCAATTGTCAGCATGTTCAGAACCATGTTTCTGTGAATAACTCCTGAACCGTAAGTCCTAGACGCTCGCTCTTGGCTGCATTCGATTCAGCTCGTGGCAGCCAGTCTAAAAAACACTATCTTGGACTTCTCTGCATGTTTCCCAGGCGAGCATTGGCAGCATGTTCAGAACCATGTTTCTGTGAATAACTCCTGAACCGTAAGTCCTAGACGCTCGCTCTTGGCTGCATTCGATTCAGCTCGTGGCAGCCAGTCTAAAAAACACTATCTTGGACTTCTCTGCATGTTTCCCAGGCGAGAAATTGGCAGCATGTTCAGAACCATGTTTCTGTGAATAACTCCTGAACCGTAAGTCCTAGACGCTCGCTCTTGGCTGCATTCGATTCAGCTCGTGGCAGCCAGTCTAAAAAACACTATCTTGGACTTCTCTGCATGTTTCCCAGGCGAGCAATTGGCAGCATGTTCAGACCATGTTTCTGTGAATAACTCCTGAACCGTAAGTCCTAGACGCTCGCTCTTGGCTGCATTCGATTCAGCTCGTGGCAGCCAGTCTAAAAAACACTATCTTGGACTTCTCTGCATGTTTCCCAGGCGAGAAATTGGCAGCATGTTCAAAACCATGTTTCTGTGAATAACTCCTGAACCGTAAGTCCTAGACGCTCGATCTTGGCGGCATTCGTCTCAGCGCCTGGCAATTAGTATAGGAGCACTGTGTTTGACTTCTCTGGATGTTTCCCAGGCGAGTTATTGACAAGTAAATCCTAGACGCTCGATCTTGGTTATTTTCGCTTTCGCGGCTGGCAGTAAAAGAACCATGTTTCTGTGAATAACTCCTGAACCGTAAGTCCTAGACGCTCGCTCTTGCTGCATTCGATTCAGCTCGTGGCAGCCAGTCTAAAAAACACTATCTTGGACTTCTCTGCATGTTTCCCAGGCGAGAAATTGGCAGCATGTTTCAGAACCATGTTTCTGTGAAATAACTCCTGAACCGTAAGTCCTAGACGCTCGATCTTGGCGGCATTCGTCTCAGCGCCTGGCAATTAGTATAGGAGCACTGTGTTTGACTTCTCTGGATGTTTCCCAGGCGAGTTATTGACAAGTAAATCCTAGACGCTCGATCTTGGTTATTTTCGCTTTCGCGGCTGGCAGTAAAAGAACCATGTTTCTGTGAATAACTCCTGAACCGTAAGTCCTAGACGCTCGCTCTTGGCTGCATTCGATTCAGCTCGTGGCAGCCAGTCTAAAAAACACTATCTTGGACTTCTCTGCATGTTTCCCAGGCGAGCAATTGGCAGCATGTTCAGAACCATGTTTCTGTGAATAACTCCTGAACCGTAAGTCCTAGACGCTCGCTCTTGGCTGCATTCGATTCAGCTCGTGGCAGCCAGTCTAAAAAACACTATCTTGGACTTCTCTGCATGTTTCCCAGACGAGCAATTGGCAGCATGTTCAGAACCATGTTTCTGTGAATAACTCCTGAACCGTAAGTCCTAGACGCTCGCTCTTGGCTGCATTCGATTCAGCTCGTGGCAGCCAGTCTAAAAAACACTATCTTGGACTTCTCTGCATGTTTCCCAGGCGAGCAATTGGCAGCATGTTCAGAACCATGTTTCTGTGAATAACTCCTGAACCGTAAGTCCTAGACGCTCGCTCTTGGCTGCATTCGATTCAGCTCGTGGCAGCCAGTCTAAAAAACACTATCTTGGACTTCTCTGCATGTTTCCCAGGCGAGCAATTTGGCAGCATGTTCAGAACCATGTTTCTGTGAATAACTCCTGAACCGTAAGTCCTAGACGCTCGCTCTTGGCTGCATTCGATTCAGCTCGTGGCAGCCAGTCTAAAAAACACTATCTTGGACTTCTCTGCATGTTCCTAAGGCAAATGTTTCTAAAGCTAATTCTTGAACCGTAAGTCCTAGACGCTCGATCTTGGCGGCATTCGTCTCAGCGCCACGCAATTAGTATAGGAGCACTGTGTTTGACTTCTCTGGATGTTTCCCAGGCGAGTTATTGACAAGTAAATCCTAGACGCTCGATCTTGGTTATTTTCGCTTTCGCGGCTGGCAGTAAAAGAACCATGTTTCTGTGAATAACTCCTGAACCGTAAGTCCTAGACGCTCGCTCTTGGCTGCATTCGATTCAGCTCGTGGCAGCCAGTCTAAAAACACTATCTTGGACTTCTCTGCTTGTTTCCCAGGCGAGCAATTGGCAGCATTTTCAGAACCATGTTTCTGTGAATAACTCCTGAACCGTAAGTCCTAGACGCTCGCTCTTGGCTGCATTCGATTCAGCTCGTGGCAGCCAGTCTAAAAAACACTATCTTGGACTTCTCTGCATGTTTCCCAGGCGAGCAATTGTCAGCATGTTCAGAACCATGTTTCTGTGAATAACTCCTGAACCGTAAGTCCTAGACGCTCGCTCTTGGCTGCATTCGATTCAGCTCGTGGCAGCCAGTCTAAAAACACTATCTTGGACTTCTCTGCATGTTTCCCAGGCGAGCAATTGGCAGCATGTCAGAACCATGTTTCTGTGAATAACTCCTGAACCGTAAGTCCTAGACGCTCGCTCTTGGCTGCATTCGATTCAGCTCGTGGCAGCCAGTCTAAAAACACTATCTTGGACTTCTCTGCATGTTTCCCAGGCGAGAAATTGGCAGCATGTTCAGAACCATGTTTCTGTGAATAACTCCTGAACCGTAAGTCCTAGACGCTCGCTCTTGGCTGCATTCGATTCAGCTCGTGGCAGCCAGTCTAAAAAACACTATCTTGGACTTCTCTGCATGTTTCCCAGGCGAGCAATTGGCAGCATGTTCAGAACCATGTTTCTGTGAATAACTCCTGAACCGTAAGTCCTAGACGCTCGCTCTTGGCTGCATTCGATTCAGCTCGTGGCAGCCAGTCTAAAAAACACTATCTTGGACTTCTCTGCATGTTTCCCAGGCGAGAAATTGGCAGCATGTTCAAAACCATGTTCTGTGAATAACTCCTGAACCGTAAGTCCTAGACGCTCGATCTTGGCGGCATTCGTCTCAGCGCCTGGCAATTAGTATAGGAGCACTGTGTTTGACTTCTCTGGATGTTTCCCAGGCGAGTTATTGACAAGTAAATCCTAGACGCTCGATCTTGGTTATTTTCGCTTTCGCGGCTGGCAGTAAAAGAACCATGTTTCTGTGAATAACTCCTGAACCGTAAGTCCTAGACGCTCGCTCTTGGCTGCATTCGATTCAGCTCGTGGCAGCCAGTCTAAAAAACACTATCATGGGACTTCTCTGCATGTTTCCCAGGCGAGAAATTGGCAGCATGTTCAGAACCATGTTTCTGTGAATAACTCCTGAACCGTAAGTCCTAGACGCTCGATCTTGGCGGCATTCGTCTCAGCGCCTGGCAATTAGTATAGGAGCACTGTGTTTGACTTCTCTGGATGTTTCCCAGGCGAGTTATTGACAAGTAAATCCTAGACGCTCGATCTTGGTTATTTTCGCTTTCGCGGCTGGCAGTAAAAGAACCATGTTTCTGTGAATAACTCCTGAACCGTAAGTCCTAGACGCTCGCTCTTGGCTGCATTCGATTCAGCTCGTGGCAGCCAGTCTAAAAAACACTATCTTGGACTTCTCTGCATGTTTCCCAGGCGAGCAATTGGCAGCATGTTCAGAACCATGTTTCTGTGAATAACTCCTGAACCGTAAGTCCTAGACGCTCGCTCTTGGCTGCATTTCGATTCAGCTCGTGGCAGCCAGTCTAAAAAACACTATCTTGGACTTCTCTGCATGTTTCCCAGACGAGCAATTGGCAGCATGTTCAGAACCATGTTTCTGTGAATAACTCCTGAACCGTAAGTCCTAGACGCTCGCTCTTGGCTGCATTCGATTCAGCTCGTGGCAGCCAGTCTAAAAAACACTATCTTGGACTTCTCTGCATGTTTCCCAGGCGAGCAATTGGCAGCATGTTCAGAACCATGTTTCTGTGAATAACTCCTGAACCGTAAGTCCTAGACGCTCGCTCTTGGCTGCATTCGATTCAGCTCGTGGCAGCCAGTCTAAAAAACACTATCTTGGACTTCTCTGCATGTTTCCCAGGCGAGCAATTGGCAGCATGTTCAGAACCATGTTTCTGTGAATAACTCCTGAACCGTAAGTCCTAGACGCTCGCTCTTGGCTGCATTCGATTCAGCTCGTGGCAGCCAGTCTAAAAAACACTATCTTGGACTTCTCTGCATGTTCCTAAGGCAAATGTTTCTAAAGCTAATTCTTGAACCGTAAGTCCTAGACGCTCGATCTTGGCGG